>NW_022589705.1:94379123-94670507 GCF_004348235.1 Phoca vitulina | reverse complement strand
GAGCCCTGGCTGAGGCCCCGCCCCCCGCAGCAGACAGGAGCCCTGGCTGAGGCCCCGCCCCCGCCGAGGGCACTTACGCCTGCAGAGACTCGGTCACGGAGCCGATCTGGTTCACTTTCAGCAGGAGGCAGTTGCACGACTTCTCGCCCACGGCCTTGGAGATCCGTTTCGGGTTAGTGACGGTGAGATCATCCCCCACCACCTGGATACCGGCGGTGGCAGTGAACTTCTGCCACGCTTCCCAGTCATCCTGGTCAAAGGGGTCCTCGATGGACACCACTGGAAAGGAGAGCCACGTCTGTACCCGAGCCGGCCCCGCCCCCGCCCCCGCAGGACAGGACCGGCTCCCCCGCTCCGGCACGGAAACACTCTGCCTGCCCACCGACTCCCGTGACAGGCCACCAAAGCCGCCCGCAGCCCTGGGCCCCCACACGTGCTGAGCGGGGCTGGTCTCGGCCCATCTCGGGCACCATCGCTAACTGCCTTACTTCCCGGTCTGAGTCTTGCTCCAGCGCGTGCCGAGTGTCCTTGAGGGAATTACTAACGCACTCTGTGCCTCAGTGCCCCCCCCCCCCGCCCCCATGAAACAGTATCTACGGTCTCTACCCTGTGTGCGTTAGGGGACGCCCAGAACCCAGAGGAGCACCAGCTCCCCGAGAGCCTCACCCCCGGCCGTCAGTTCTCGAGGCCGGCTCTCCTCGCCCCCGAGGTGGTTGTGCCGGGGACAGAAGAGCCCACCGCGCCAGGCCAGCAGCGGGCACTCACCTGGGTAGTCCTTGATGAAGGACTTGTACAGGTTGGCCAGCTCGTCAGGTGTGATGTACCTGCTCGGGTCATCGGGGGACTTGAAGTCCAGGTCATACTTGCCCGACCTGAAGAACTCAGAGGCAGCCACGTCCATGCCGATGACCACCTTGTCGGTGTAGCCAGCTTTCCCGATGGCGTTCTTCAGCAGCTCCAGAGCTGCAAGGAGAGGGTGGGGACAAGGTGGGAAACCACGCAGGGGGACGAAGTTCCCTTCCACAGCTGCCGAACAGGAACCCTAACAGGAAGCCCGAGAGGTGCTCTGGCCCCAGCCATGGCTTCCATGATTCCAGTGCTTTTTCTGCGTCGGAGCAAGAAACCGCTGGTCAGGGCCCCCAGCAGACAAGTGGGAACCTCACTCTCAACTCAGACGCGCTCTCACTGACGAATGCTCCCGAATGCAGCACCTAGGAGCAGCTGTGCCGGCCGAGACCGTGACGGTGGCCAGCTGAGCTCGGCCGTCCTGAGCAACGGGCTTTCGACAGAGCTGAGCTGGGCCCGGGAGCCCAGGAGGGCAGGGGGAGGGCGAGGCCCTGCCTCCGCGGCCCGCTGTCCCCAGCCCGGGCTCGGGCTCGGCCTCCCTCGGCAGTGCTGCCCGTACGGATGGGGACAGACACTCGGCGCCTGTTCCACACCACAGACGTCCAAGCCATCACATCAAACCACGTGAGAGAGTCATTTTGTGTAGGTCAAAATGGCTGAGCACCAGCATTTCCTAGGACTGACCCGAAGAGCAGGATGGGCACTTTTTTCTTTCACTAGTTGCCCTGAAGGCAACAAAATGTGGTTGAACCCTCCTTTCCTTCTACAACAAAAGGCTCAGCCAGGAGTTCTTGTCCCAAGACTCCCTGTGTCCGACTCAACTCATACATTTAAGCCTGTGCCTGAGGGCTCCAGGCAAAATGGCGCCGCGTAAACGTTCCTGTGGTGGAAAGAGCTGAGGGGGTGATGGTCGCAGGCCGGACTGAGAGCATCTACTGAACACGGACTTCAAACCTCTGCCGCCAAGGGGTGGTGCAAGAATGGCAAGAACATAGGGGCACCTGGGGGGCTCAGTCAGTGCAGCATCTGCCTTTGGCTCAGGTCATGATCCCAGGATCCTGGGATGGAGCCCAGGGTCGGGCTCCCTGCTCGGCCGAGTCGGCTTCTCCCTCTGCCCTCCCCCCACTCATGTGCGTGTCCGCTCTCTTTCTCTCAAATAAATAAAATCTAAGAAAGAAAGAAAAATGGCAAGAGCTTAATTTAAACAACTAACCAGGCGACTCAGGAATCAAATTAATAAGGAAATTCCTTGTTATTTTTGAAAATTAAGTGCCAGCTCGCGCATCCCTCCCCAGAACTCCATTGGCAGGTACTTGGTGAGTGACAGGTGTGGCACACGGGCTCACAGAGCCAGGGCCGAGCTGCAGAACGTGCCCCCTCACCCCCGACCAGAGCCTTTACCTTCTTTGTTCTCCAGGATGTTAGGCGCAAAGCCGCCTTCATCCCCCACATTGGTGGCATCTTTTCCGTATTTCTCCTTGATGACATTCTTCAGGTTGTGGTAAACCTCAGCTCCGATGCGCATGGCCTCCCTGAAGTTGGCCGCACCAACGGGCAGGATCATGAACTCCTGCATGGCCAGCTTGTTGCCAGCATGAGAACCACCGTTGATGACGTTGAAAGCCTAGGGAGAGACAGGGAAATACGACCATCTGGCCCCGGAGAGTCCCACCCAGCAGCCCCCTCACATCCGACCGCACGGCTCCCAGAGGGGGCTGCATGTGACTCTAGAATGCTCACCGGGTCTCTCTTGAGGAATGGCAGTGATCGCCACCGGGTGAGCTTACTGTCCTGAGGACTGGCTACTGCCTCAGCGCACACACTCAACCCAGCAAGGCCAGCATGATTTTCATCCCCTCGTCAACAGTTAAAGAGATGTGGAGTACCAGGGGGTCGGGTCCCCGGCTCAGGGGCACTTCTAGCAAGCGGCAGGGGTCCGCAGCCAAGACCTCCAGGGCCTGCCTGCCCCACTGTGCTGGGACAGTCACATGTGGATGAGACCAAGATGTGGGAGGTCTCAGGTCCCCACAAGTAAGCAAAAACCCCCAACTCCTCACTTGGGAGGTTCCAAGCCACTCACCGGAACCGGCAGGATGACTTCAGCGTTGCCAGCCAAGTCAGCAATGTGTCGGTACAGGGGCACCCCCTTTTCCACGGCCCCCGCCTTGCAGACAGCCAGGGACACACCCAGAATGGCGTTTGCACCAAATTTAGCTGGAACAGAACAACAACAGAAGTTGAGGCACTTCTCACTCGCGGCCTTCTGGCCTGCATCCCCACCCCGGAGCGCACCCCGGACTGGATTCGGAACCCTTCCTCTCCTGACCGCGTCTACTCCCCGGGTCCGACCCAGAAACGCAACGGCCCTGCACGGGGACTCACCTGCTTTCCCCCCTAAGAGAAAGCCCTTTCTTTGGTCGATGGAACTCGGGCAAATTCCACAAACTACGTGATTTATTCTAAAGCACAAGCCTCTTTTGGGTAACCCTACACAAGTGCTGCCTCACCTGGTGTTGCTCTTGATGTTTAAAACTAAAAAATTTATTCAGCTGAGGCGAGGGGCCCCGAAAACCCCCCGAGGGTCGACGGTGTTCGGGAGACCAGCACACACCACCCCCAGCAACTCACATTTATTTTCTGTCCCATCCATCTCGATCATCAGTCTATCAATCTTCTCCTGCTCCACGACGTTCAGTTTCTACAGGGAGGACAGAGGGTCAGTCACCTGGGGGGGGGTGCTGTCACCCCCCGCAGGACCTCTGTACTCCTGTGACAGAGCCCAGGTAACTTTGGAACCGTGCAAAGCCCGAATCGCTTCTATATTATACGTTTGTTTGGTAGGCAAAAGAAAGGGGGGCAGGGGAGGGATCGAGAGAAAATGGGAGACACAACACTGTGCTTTCCTTGCTCTCCCATTATCGGGCATTTCTCCAAGCACCAGGGAGCTGACAATGTAATGTGGAAGGTTCGGTCCCAGCGTCACAGAGGTTAGTCCACCCAGCGGGTCCGAAGTGACATCACACGTAAGACAGAACTGCCCGGTACATGCTAACAAAGGTAGCACTAGGGAAGAGTGTGATTTGGGGGGACAATAAAGAAAAGAACTCTGTGCAAGCAAGCTGTGCTCCTCAAAGGGTTAAGTGACATAAGCACCGCTCTCGGCTGTTCTAGGTGATGGCAAACTTCGTTATCTTAAGAGACAGGACTTTGGCAGGGAGTCCGGAATCTTTTAGCAAAATGCTTGACTGATCAAAAAGTGTCTTTCTGGTCAGAGTAGAAAGTACTAAGTGTAAGCCCCGAGTTGGGCTCCATGTTGGGAATGAAACCTACCAACCAAAATAAAACCCCCCCAAACCCCCAAAAACGGGTGTCTTAAAAATTAGCTCAAAGAAATTTACTGAAAGTCGACACTACTTTAAAACTTTCACAACTGATCATAACAATGTATTAATTTATAATGTTCTTTGTATAAAGACTAAAAAAGGAAAAGAAAACCATCCGTAACTCCATCATACCACATTAATAATTTGACATTTTTGGCTTTTTTGGCAAAGCTCGTTTGGCAAAAGGGAGCCACCACTCGAGGATGACGGCTTAAGGCAAACCCTCATCAAGAGTTTGACTGAAGAACTGTTTCCCCCAAGGGAAGAAAAATGTCCAGGAAAGGCCTGCTCGTTGTGTTAGTCACGCCAGGTAAGGGCACAAGGCACAGAGAACAGGGTGTGTGGAGGTGCCCAGGAGACTGGTTCGGAGCGTGTGAGCCCGCAGAGCAGCGACAAGAAGCCATCTGGGACCGATTACCGAGCGCCACGAAGGGCAGGCCACGGTGAGCATGCCGGAGAGACACACAATAGGAGCCCGATCGCTGCTGGTGTACGGGAACAATTCGGGGGTGGTTGGGGGGAGACCACGCCCAAGAAGAACAGATGGGAGGCTGGGGCCGGCTTTGGGCTGTCTGTCCCCCTCCCCACTTTACCCACAGCAGCTCAACTTTTCTGTAAGCTTACTTTCCAAGTTCAGATTTTATTTAACCAGAGTTCCTTTGTTTAAAAAAAAAAAAAGTCAGTAGAAATACAGTAAATAATTCCCTAGTTCATGAAAAATAGTCGGGTCACCATGGATACTGTGCTCAACGCCCAAGAGCCGCTCTTAAAATTTGGATCTTAACTTCCCCAAGGTCAAGACAGTTGGAGGGCAAAATCGAGGCCATGAGACAAGATAGTTGGAGGGCAAAATCGAGGCCATGAGACAGTCTCTCCCGTCGCTCTGATCCAATTCCATGCACTGTTAGGGACACACAGGCAGGGGGTGGATTAGAAAAGGTGAGATCATTCTCATGCACGACAGGGAATCCGACTGGCTTCTTTAGCTCTCAGAATAAGCTCTTCCATAACCAACCAGGAAAGCCCACTGGCCTGGGAGACGCGCCGAGGGCATTAATACATTAGTTACCGGGAGGCGGGTCCTACCTTGCTAATCAGGGCAGGTGCAATAGTTTTATTGATGTGCTCAACAGCCTTTGAGACACCTAGAAGGAACAATCATATCAAATTACCAACATTAAAATAGGCTTGAGCAGCATTGAGCGAACCACCAATGATGTTAACCCAAATACCCAGAAGCCCACCCAAAGACCTTAAACGGGCCCGCTTTCAAATCCCCATTTCTGTCCCCCCAGAATCAGGGTACTTTCTGGCCCAGTCTGAGTGCTCTTACCTAGGACCCCCAAGGATTAAAGCCACACACAGAGCAACCATCTCAGAATGTCTGAAGGGGGGTTAGTTGGCAAGACCATGCACTGGGAACACCAGCCATAGAAACTACAGGATGTCCAATGTATTACCTGTGTGCACAAGGCTGGTGCCAGGAACTCATTAATATACTTAACGGGTCTGGAGACACCTGACCAGTAGAGATTGACGGAGAAGGAAAAAAGACAGACTCAGAAGAGAACAGGCTGTGAAGGACAGGGAGCGAGAGAGAGAAAGGAGACAGGAAGGCAGGGGAGTCGCAGGACCACGGGCTCACCCTCATGACAGTGAGGCACAGCCCGGCTCCAGACCAGTACCCGCCCGGGCCGTGGGCAGCGGGAGCTCCCACAGGACAAACTGCCTTTCTGCAACACGATCGCTGGATCTCTAGCCCCGGGCTTCCCCAGCTCACTTCATCTCTGCCCTTCCCCTGCAGTCTTTTTAGACTTTTCCCCTATTGCCCTCCTCTGAAAATGTAATACTGGATACACTGTCCATCCATACTGTGGCCCTTTGGAGGGCCGTAAGTCACGGTAAAATCGTAGGATATTTTTGCCTCCCCCAAGGACCAATTTCCACCCCCGGGTCGATACTGCCCCTGTTGAGAATGCATGGTCTGGCCCCACCTGCTTTTCTTCAATTCGGCCACACAGACTCTGTCCACAGAAAGGGGAGCGACGCAACAACAGTAACAGGTTCATCCGCACGGAGCCCGGCAGAGGCTAGCTTGCCCACACTGGTGCCTCTGTGAGCCCACCACCAGGAAGTTCAAACTACCGGGACTGATCTGCAGGTGAGCCACGGGCTAGACCTTCCAGATCCTCTCCTGAGACGACACCCTCGGAGACCGGGAGCATGGCAGGGCTCCTCAGTTAGTATTAGTTAACACGTCTCCTTAGCCTGAGGTTCCCTGGCCTACCCAAGGAGTTTTCCAGTTTGGAGACAAACGGTAAGAGAAGCATTAAAACTGGTGCCCCCCGAGTTTATTGGTTTAGGAAGGCTGGAATCGACAGGCCATCTCTCCCAGCTCTCCTGTGTACGTGCTCACCACCACCACCCCAGGCCCCATCAGGGGTGCTGCCCTCGAACACAAGGCACACGGGCGTGGGAGGGCTGCACAGCCACACTCCCCCGGGCCGGGCCGGGCGCCGACTCTTACCTTTCCCCAGGTAGCGGGTCTTGTCATTGTCCCGGAGCTCGAGGGCCTCGTAGATACCAGTTGAGGCACCACTGGGCACAGCAGCTCTGAAGAGACCTGGATGTTGAGGGAGGGCGGGGAAGAGAGTCCCGATTGAGAAACACAGTTCAGCCCCCGCCGGAGTCCCGCCCCCTCGCAGATGGCATCTCTTAGGGAACACTGCCACTTCCTTCCACCAACTGGGAGATTCAGACAGTCCGTGTCCCCCGCCTTTCACGTCGGTACCAGTCTCTAGGGCAGACCCTGAGGCAAAGCTGGTGGATTTCTCTAGTTTAAGGAAGAAGTTTTCAAGCAGAGCTTCTCAAATGTTAACGCACACACATATCACCAAGCGATCTTGTTAAAATACAGGTTCTGAAATGGGAGGCTGAAGACTCTGTGTGCATCTCTAACAAGCTCCCAGGTGGTGCCCTGCAGCTGGCCCGGGACCCCCCCCAGCAGCACCTCCCAACACAAACACGATGCCAGCCACTCCAGAGATTTAAGACTTTCTGGTAGCTGTGTTGAAGTTACAAAGTGAAACCAAGGGAAATTCATTTAATATATTATTTAACCAAATATATCCAAGAGATTATCATTTCAAACATGTAATCAATAAAACATTATGAGATATAAAAAATAAAAATAATAAAGGTGTGAATTTAATAACACTTTTATTAAATTCTTCCCTTTCATTTTACAAGATTGGCTTGCTTAGTCAGAGGGTGGAACGAAGGACTGCCCTATGCACTCAGACACGGAGCCCAGCCATCTGGCTAGACCTATACCCTGGGGCATGAATGTGGCTAATCTTGGAGGGCAGAGTCAATAAAGGTACTGTCGTGATCTGGTTACAAGGGCAGACAGGTCCAGGGGAGCAGGAAATGAAGGCAGCCTCTAGAATCTACTTGAAACTGTAAGCAATTTCCCCATCTGAGGGGGGCGAGGGCATATGAACAAAGAGGGAAGAAACCACCAGGTACGTTAATCAAATGATCGGTTACTATGCCTGTGTGTGCACAGCTGGACGTGGTGAGGAAGCCGTGAAAGCCAGTGACCCTAATGGAACGATGGACTCTGGGTGATGATGTGTCAATGCAGAACGTCCCACTCTGGTGGGGGAGGCTGTGAGCGTGTGGGGACTGGGGTGTGTGTGCTCTCCGTCCCTTCTGCTCTATTTTGCTGTGAGCCTAAAACTGCTCTAAGAAGTAAATTGAAAAAAAAAAAAAAAAAGTGATGAGAGGCTCTTAACAAATCCACAATTTCCTGTTTTTGAAAAGCACCAAGAGACACACAAGAGAGTTCCATTCATTTAAATCCCAAAAAAATATTAATTTTGATCATTTTAAAGTGTTTCAAAGGATATGCCCCCTTCCCAACAATCTTTTAGTATCTTGAGTCTTTTTTCCACTGTTGGTTAAAGTCCATTAATTTCTAAATGGAAAGTTCCACCCTCTGACTAAGCAAGCCAATCTTGTAAAATGAAAGGAAGTCCCAGCATCCTCTGAGAACCCATGGTCCTAGGCATGAAGCACACGCTCAAAGCAACCCCGCTCCCGAGAGCACCCACCACAGTGAGTAACCCTGGGCAGAACGCAGCAGGGATTTGCTCAGTGATGCCTGGACTCAAGGGACTTTCTTTTCCTGGGCAAGGGGGGAGGGGAGGACAGGAAGGGAAGGGCTGCAGTTTCCACAGACAGTGACTCAGCTCTGACTGGCAGGTCTGTGTGCTCAGCACCACTGGGTGATTCTGCCTGAAGCTTCTTTTCCTACCTCGCCAACGAGGTCCATTTAGACAAAAAGGAAAGCTTTTAAGAGTCCCCATTTTATTTTTTTGTTGCACGTGGGCAAACCCCTGTGCACACACAGGCACAGGGGGGACTTAGAGCCAGATTAAAAAAAAAAGAAGAGCCTCTAGAGTGCCCCACACCCACATGTAAGAATTGTTCCCCATCCTTGGTTTAAGAATGATTTCTGGAGACAAAAACGAGAATACTTTGCATACACCTGCACTCCCGGGCCCTTTCCTTTTCAAGTGAGAAAGCTCCATCCCCCCACCCCAGATCTGCTTTTTGCTCAGAGCAAGCTGTGAAGCAAACTAGTGATGGGCCCTTTTAGGCACGAGGTGTCACCTTACTTCCCCGACCTCAATGACCTGGGAGCCAAGCGGTCTTGTTTGAAATACCTAGCAGTAGCAGGACAAGGACCCCATGCCTGGCAACCCTCCCCATCTCCTGGGAGTCAGGAACCAAACCTACCAGCACGTGTACATCAGAAAGACAAGGCTTTTTACAACGGACCTTTCCTTGCCAAAGGCTTTGTCACTTTAAGTTTTAAAAAGATGGAGCGTGGTAAGGGAGGTGCAGAAACAAAGGTGCACATACCTTTGGAGGTGTAGAGGTCAACTTCAACGGTGGGATTCCCACGAGAGTCAAAGATCTCTCTGGCGTGGATCTTGAGAATAGACATGGTGACTTTCTGTGGGGAAACACAGTTCATATTTCCCATCAACCATCATGCAGCCTTGGGTCATTCATTCGAAGAATCACTTCTGAGGATTCCTGGACTAGAAAGAATTTGTACTGGACAGATACGGGTTGCAAGAAGGCTGCCAAGACTGGGGAAAGGCTGCTGGGCCCAGCTCTGCAGGGCCTCAAACCCCACTAGTCCAGCGCTTGTCCTATAAGCAAAGAAAGCCTGGTCATGTGTGCCAGAGAGAAACCAAAAACAACTGGGAAGATTAATGTGCTGTTGGCATGCAGAATGGCTGAAGATGAGGCAGTCTGAAGCGGGTTATTCAACGAGGGTTGGCATGGGAATGGAAAGGGACCACGTAAGGACCAAGGGGACGTGAAGGTCACAAGCAAACCCATCCAGGACAAAAAACCCCAAGGTGATCCAAGGAGGAAAATCTGGTTTGTAGTAGAATACTGAATTCAGAGCCGGGGACATGGTCTGTACACTGTGGTCCTTGTTACTGCCAACTTCTGGGCCTTTCACATTTCACAGTACTTGGATCTTTAGCAAGACAGGACACACCAAAAATAACATCTAATTAGTATTTCTCTCAATAGGCATTTTACCCATTCAAAAAACGTGGATGAAATGTCGTAATTTGAAACTAGAATAAAGATTCTATCCTTGAGGGGCGCCTGGGTGGCTCAGTCATTGGGCGTCTGCCTTCAGCTCAGATCATGATCCCAGGGTCCTGGGATCGAGCCCCATGTCGGGCTCCCTGCTCAGCAGGAAGCCTGCTTCTCCCTCTCTCACTCCCCCTGCTTGTGTTCCCTCTCTCACTGTCTGTCAAATAAATAAAATCTTAACTAAAAAAAAAAAAAAAAAGATTCTATCCTTGAATGCTAAGATACTCCAAGGGAAGAGGCTTTCTTTGAAAGCACCTTAAAAAAAAAAAAAAAGATTTGCAGCTACAAAGATCTACCAAGTTCTCAAAGAAAGTCCTTTCTCACCGCCCCCCGACCCCCCGCCCTTCTAAGGAAGAAATGATGATCTTGTAGGACTGAAAGTGGCCCAGCGGAATTGGGCTAGTGTTCAGAGCCATTATCTAGCTGGGATCCTCTCCAGGATCTTGTCTGGAATGTTCTCAAGCAGCAAATGGCATCTTTCTTTTTTATAAGTTTCAAAATTAGACAGTAAAGTCACATCTGTGGCCCTGCGGTCTATGCAACAATGGAGTTTTATTCATTAGCCAATAAAAAAGTATCTAGTTTTTATTTACTAGATAAATAAAAGGCCAATTTGTTTCAATGTATTTTTTTAGTTTTAAGATTTTAGTTAACTTTTTGAGTTTTGGCAAATGATAAACCTGTGTATGATTGCCACCACCCAGAAAGCCCCCTCAGGCCCTTTGCAGTCAATCTCCCCCCATCCCCAGGCCACCCCAGACTTACTTTATAGGTTTTAGATGCACTTTTAAAACATCTTTATTACACTATATCCTCATGCTGTCCTAAGATGTCGTTTTTTGTTTAATTTTAGTGACATTACGATAAAATGCTTTATTTCAGGGTGTGAAAATAAAATTCAACTTATCTTTAAATTGGATAGAAAACTATTCCTTAAGTTATTAAGGTTCGGTAAGCAAGGCCAGCAAGGAGGGCTGGCCTGACCAGGAGTGTTCACAGCTTATCTGCCTGGACTGAACCCTGGACCACGGGGGGCACGTGTGGACCGGGCAGTCAGGGCCTACGTGTGTCCCCGGCGGCTCACCCACCGGCTACACCGCGCAGAAGGAAGACCACACTGCAGGAGAAACAACGAACATAAGTTTTCTTAAAATACGTCCTGTTAATGTCAGATCGGGGGCCGACTGCCGATGGCCAGGCCGGGGAGCCGGAGCACCTCCTGCCTGACCGGGGCGAGGTCACCCGGACGGCTTTCCCCAATTATGCAACGCAAGCACCCTCTGAAGTTCCATTCATTAGTCGCTGCCCATTCCGTCACCAGCCTCCCGACTGCAGGCCGAGGGCCACCAGCGGGGCTGCTAGTGGGGGGAGGGGATCGCGGCTTCTGGGCCTCTCTCCTGTCCCTGCCCCTCCCTCCATTTTAGGAAAGGCCTGGTTCTAGCGAGCACCCGGGGTTAGGCCTGTATCTCCCCAAGCCCTTGCACCCTCCGCGCTCGCTGCACAAAAGCCCCGCGAGTCCCACTCCCGAGCTCCCAGCAGTGCTGCGGCCCCGTAAATCTGTAATCCCGGGCTAATCAGCTCCTGCCCCTCCGGCGAAGCACGGCTAGCACGTGCCTACCCGCCCATCCCACGTCCCCGTCCGACCCAAGGGCAGGGCCCCGCAGGCCTGGGCGCCGGCCCGGCAGCACTTCCCCGGGTCCCTACCTGGCCGCCGGAGAGCGCTGCCCGGGAAAGAAGCAGAGGATGCTGCAGGCACGGAGGACGAGCGTTAAGCCGCAAGGTCTGGGCGCTCCGAGTACCCAAAGCTCGTCTCCGCGCCGCCTGCCCCGACTTCCTGCCCAGCTCCCCGAGACCCCGCCCACTTCCCGCCCCCCCACCGCGCCGCCTCGCCATTGGCCCGGCGCGCCGTCACTCGGGCCCGCTCCTCCCGGGAAGGGGCGGGACTGCGGCGGCAGCCGTGGCCGGGAGGGGGGAGCGACGACCCAGGGACGTGGAGCGGAGCGGGGTTGGGGGGTCCCGACTACTCCGCGGCTCCGTGGGGGTGGGGGCGAGTCCCTGCCCCGACGCCCTCCGCTCCCGCCCCCGGCTGGGACCCCAGGCCGAGCGGGGTCTATGGCGCCGGGGCCCCGGGGAGGGGCGGGGTGGCGCGGCCGGCATGAGGGTTCGGGGCTCCGTCACGTACTCCGAGTCCCGCACGCACGCAGCGTCGCTCCGGCGCCTCACGTCCGACCCACGACCTTGGCGACGACCTTAGCTGCCCGCTCTTCCCGGCCTGCCCCGCCCCGCAGTGTGGTGCGGAAGACCCCGCCGACCTGGAGACGTTGGCGGCCGCGCCCCTCGATCCGGCTCCCAGGCCGGGTCTGCAGCGGGGCCGGGGGCCGCGTGTCGGGGGCCACGTGCGCCTGTCCGCGCCTGCGCGCTCCGCCCCCGCCCCGCCCGCCGGGGTGACCCGGTCTTTTTGTCCTTGTGCGTCGGCCAGACAATGGGTATTAGGCCGAGGTGGCCGAAAGGAAGTTCACTTTCCTTCAATTAGAGCTGATGCTTTTTGAGCACTTCTACGTGCCAGGCACTTCTCCACGTGCATGCCCAGTGTTAATTCGGCGTCTAGCTCTTGTTAATGTTGCATATGGAAAGCCGGCCTCGCGTTCCTTTCTCGCTCGGATTCCCGTGAACCATGCATGTCATGATTTGGGACTGGAATTTCACAGAGACCCGGCGGATTTCTCAAAGTTCAAAGCGGGTAGCATTCCACGGTAGTCCGGCAAATGAAAAACGGGAAAGGGGGGGTGCAGTGATTTCATCTTGCTGATTGAGGAAGAGCTGCTACCCATTTAAAATCATTTCTGCAGCACATTCCCTCCTCAAAGGAAGGGCTGAAGCGATTATTTCGGTTTTTTTGTGTGTTTTTTTAAAGATTTTATTTATTTGACAGAGAGACACAGCGAGAGAGGGAACACAAGCAGGGGGAGTGGGAGAGGGAGAAGCAGGCTTCCTGCTGAGCAGGGAGCCCCATGCGGGGCTCGATCCCAGGACCCTGGGATCATGACCTGAGCTGAAGGCAGACGCTTAACGACTGAGCCACCCAGGCGCCCCTTATTTCGTTTTCTATTATCAGTAATTTTGTATTTGCCAGCATTCTCCTTGGTCTGTAAATCTGAGAGCTAAAGTAATGCCATGTATCTCCGTATTTTCTGCATTGCCTTGCAGAGAGAGATTCAAATATGTATTTGAATTTAATTATTATTTCTCCTGGTCAGCTGCAAAAACCGCTTTTCTTGCTTCACCCCTAACATTTTTATCCCCTGAGCTACTGGGTTAGGTTTCCAAGGCACTGGGTGAAGGTGAGGGCCAATGGAGTCCACGGTATTTTGTTTCCTATTGGCTAAGAAGCAAGAACTTTCGGCTTAAATTAAAGCAACAAGGAAATTGTAAAATGTTTCCTAAAGAATTATGTGAATTTTGCAAGCAGGGTTTGTGATTTTGCCAGCCACACACTGATGTTTCAGACTGCTTCAAACCAAGATCTCAGCCCCATGACTCAGCAGCTGAATCAGCTTTAAGCTTTATAACTCTAAGGAAATCAGACACTTAGAGCTCATGTTCAGAGCAATTCTAAGGCGTGGCCCTGAAAGGGATCCAAAACAATCTCTTTTATTTTACATGAACATGGTGAGAGCGATAAAGAAGAAAGACGAGGCTCTCTGACCAGACCCCGTGAACCTAGCAGGAAATCAGATGGAGAACCTGGTCTCAGCTGTTGTTGCAACATTCTTGGAGGCCACAGCATAGCGTCCTGAGCCAGCACTTCGACCTCAAATTGTAGCTCAGATGTTAATGATTGGTAGGGACGCCCTCAAATGTTTTCCCAAATCCACAGGCTGCCAAATGCCCTCCGTTTCCACAGGTCCTGAGGCTTTGTTAGCAGGCCATGGAGCTCACATTTGTCTGCCGTTCAGTGCAGGGGCATTTACCTTGTTACAAGGGTTTAGTTATTAGCGATCATGGACAGGATGCTCGTGGGGCAGTTTTTGCAGGGGCATATCAAAAGCACTCACCTTCCTGGTGGGCAGGGAGGGGATATGAGTATCCAGTGCTGTTATCAGAAGACCACACACGTAGCTTCTGGAAGACATTTGCTGACACCAGGATTGAGGGAAGGTGAATCTGCAGCAGCCTATGACCTACCTGGGTTACTGATTCTATCTGTGGCCCATATACGCACCTCTGGTTGGAAACTGTTGGCTGGCTGAAAAAGTGACATAGCTCTTTGAGAAGGCCAGTCTCTAGCCAGATAGGAAACTTCAGTGTTGGATAAGGGGCCTAAGGGCGGTAAGAGATCAGAGGAGAGAAGAGGCCATCAGGGGCTCTACGTGAATGGCCTCTCCTCATTAACAGACTGTGAGGCTTTTGTGCTTATTCTAAGTATTTCACATATGCCAAAAACTGCATAAAGTGTATCTGGTGTAAAGATTAATAATTTAATGTCTGTGTATCCATCACCAGCTTAAGAAATGGAACATCAGCAATGCCGTTAACGTCCCTGTGTATTCTTCTCTGGCCCCACTTATCTTATCCGCTATCAACTATCCTTGTGTTTGTCGTTTCCTTGCTTCTCTTCAGAGTTGTTACATATTTTTTTGAACTTTACATAAATGGCATCATACTGCTTATAGCCTTTTGCTATAGTTCTTTTTGGCTCAACCTGACGCCTATAAGCACCATCATAGATGGTTCATTTTCAGGGGTGTGTGGTGTTCCATTGTGTGAATATCGCACTTTTTTTTTTTTTTTTTAAATATATCAGCATACCTTTGGGTGGTTTCCTGGTTCTTTTTTTCTGTTAGTACCAGTAGTGCTGCTCTGAACCCTGTTGCAAATGTCTCCTGAGCACAGGTGCAAGGGTTTCTCTAGGAAACCTTGGACATACACCTAGATGCAGGTCGTGGGTATAAGCATCTTCAACTTTGTTTTCCAAAGTAAGTATCTTGTACCTCCATGCACTTCCACCAGCAGCGAATATGAGTTCTGACCCAGTATGAAAGGAAATTCCACTCTTCCCTTGCAATTTTTGCTAGAAATTTGATTCTCAACTTACCACCCTTTTCCAGTCCTTCACAAAGAAACCCACATGTCCCTCTACCTTTATGGCGCTTTGAGGGCACGTTCTAGGGCTTCCTGCTGTCAACAGCCCCCTCCTCTGCCTTCTTCAGAGGTGACTTCACAAAGTCAGCTGGAAGAAGGAGGGATTGGACGAGACATGGATTTAGGAAGACAGAGCATGGTATGGTTGTTAAACAAAGTCACTGCTAGGAGGGAATTTATCTAGGGGTGCACAGAGGAGAGGAATAAGGAGGAGGGGAGACTAAAGATTTAAAAAACCCAGGGAAGTTGGGCAAGCAAGGAGCAGGCACCCTTGAGCAGAGTTCCCCTTGGAGGAGCTCATGAAGGAGAGCAAGTGGGGACTGGAGGCTTGGTTTGAAAGAGCTCTGATGGAGCCTCTGTGCCTCAACTCCTTTATCTGTGAAATGGGTGTGATAATACTAACCTCAGGAGGCTGCCTGGAACTGTATAGTTCTTATCAGTGTGAGAATCATCTCTTAAAGCTGAAGACCTGCCAGCCACCGATATCTCTAAGAGCAGCTGTGACAGGTCCCTGGGGCACTTTTCTTTTTATCCCTATCTGTCCCCACCCTCTTTTTCTCCCAGTTCTTAAGGTTGTCACTGGAAGGGAGGCCCAGGCAGCTGTAGCCTTGGCCAAAAAACCCTATTTGTGTGGCCAGCACAGAGGGCTCCTGCCTGTTAGCTGGGCCGGTGGCATTTCTGGAGCCGAGGAGTGCAGGACCTTCAGATGGCCCACTCCGAACTGCCAGTCCCTGCGAAGGAAAGAGAGGTCTGAGGACGCAGTGTGAGCTCCCGATGGAAAAGCAGGAGCTGAGTTCTTCCTTCGGAAGGGAGTGGCCCCTTGTGATTCACCGAGAGTAGGGTTTCCGTGAGGCTTTACAAGGACCGCAAGATAATGAGAAATTCTCCCTCCACCTTTCACAGATGGATGCACTGAATTCCCCTGTCAACAAGACCATGAACAGGTTCCGTGTGATCACCTCCATTATCAAAGCACGGGGAGGCTGGCTGACTTGCCCGTGCCCGCAGCTAGTGAATAGAGGCGCCAAGGGGATCAGCTCTTCCCCCAACCACTTGGCATCCTGCTCCTCCAAGAGGAAGTTCACCTTGTCCTTGGATTTTAATGAGCTGCCACAACACTGAACTTAGTCCAAGGAGCCTGCCCTTAACTAGGGTTATCTACCCAGGACTATAACTCCCTCATGGAATTTAATTGTAACAGTTTCACATTGAGAAACAAGACTCATGAAGGCTTCCTTATCCGCTAGATACTGTAATTCTCTCCAGAAAGAGTTTGGAGCGGGAAGGAGAAGGCAGCTTGCAGAATCAGAGCACCTGTTACATTGTATTGCAGTTTGAGTTCCAATTACAAAATGTCCCCAACCCCATACTCATGGTGGCATTTGCTGGCATTTCCTAAACAAAAGGGTAGAAACTCTCTCCGATTTTCCACAGACCCTTTACAGTTCCCTTGAAAAGCCAAAGTCCCTGGACCTCCTATACTGGAATTCCCCGGCTACTCTTTTATTCTTTGCGTGATTGCTTCCTGATGGTCAGGAAAGTGGACAGAACGGATTTCAGCGCAGAGTTGTCAGAGCCTGTCAGGAGAGTCTTGTGGCTAGAAGGGCGGTGCAGACTGGGTTGATTTATAACTGGCTGACTGGGTCTCCTGAGGGGCTGATCCCAAACTGAAGGCTCGCTTCTTGATGAGGGTGGCGAGGACACGCGGCTAAAAAGTCACAGGTCATCAGAGCTGGGCCGGACAGCTGCGTGAGTGAGTGGCTGACTCAGGATTTGCCCCAGACAGGCCAAAGCAAGATGCAGGGGTGATAAACTGCCCCCTCCTGAGGAGCTTCTGAGTGCCTGCCATGCCCACAGCGCCCATGGAAGGATTTCTCAGATAGGGCAGGTCGTTACCACCGCGTGCAGCCAGCTGGAGCGAGGATCAGCGCCAGAAGTGGCCAATGAGCTGGCCTGGCCTGAGAACTCTGCCCGGTAGGAGCATGTCATGATGGCCTGTGGGTGACTGGCCAGCCAAGTTTGAACTCAGGATATACAAAGAGAATGATCTGATGGTAGAAAGACACAGAACAGACCATAAGTGGTCTTGGGGTCATGGGGACCTCAAAGAAACAGTCATGAGGCTGGAAAGTCCATGAGGAAACAGACTCCACGAGGTGGTGAGAAGTAGTATGGTGTCTGTTGGTTTAAGTCCCACCCTAATCTACTATGACCTCATCTTAACTTGATTGCATGTGTAAAGACCCTGTTTCCAAATAGGTCATGTTCATAGGTTTGAGGTGGACATGACGTTTTGGGGACACAATTCAACAAAGTACAGCCTCCCATCTTGCAGGGTCTGTCCCTGTAGCCTCTCATCATTCCATAGTCGAGCCCAGTGGCTGACAAACTGGCTCATGGGCCAAATCTGTTTTTGTAAACAAAGTTTTACTGGTCGCAGCCGTGGCCCTTTGTTTACATATTGTCAGCAGCGGCTTTCAAGACGCAAGGGCCAAGTTGAGTAGTTGTGACAGAGACCACAAGGCCCACAGAACCTAACCTGACCCTTTATAGAGAAAGCTTGTCTCTACCCGCGTCTGTTCCAGGTTCTCACACGGCGGCTGTAGCCCACGAAGCAGCCATCCGAAAGCACAAAGCTGATGGAGACACTTCTTGCTGATGTCCCATTGGCCGAAGCAGGTCACATGCTCAAGCCCAGCATCATTGTGGGTGGGGCTACCCGCAGGCCTGGCTCCCAAAAGGCCTGCTCATAGGGACCCCAAAGAAACAGCCACAGAGGGCAGCCCAGAAACGGGGAGGCTTGGTGAGGGGACTCTTGCCTGTCCAGGGGACAGACCATGGTGCGTGGTGGCTGCCTAGGTCCCAAGGGTGATAGCAAAGGACGCGTGAGAAGTGATTGGTTCCAGATATATTTATTTGCAAACACAGCTGACGCTTTTGGCAGATGGACTGGATGTGGGCACAGCACACAATTATTTATTCTACCTCACCTACTTCCAAAAAGGACCTGAGAGATTCCTTGAAGAAAGCTGTGTGCAATAAAATCAATGCATACTAAATCAAGACTAGAAAGATCCATACCAAACGGTCAAGAGAATGGGCAAGCAGCCACTGGGGAGGGAAAAGCTTGGCAGCAAGGGCTGCCTTGGCCCACAGGATACTTGTTCCTTGAGACATTTTGCTTCCATCTTAGGAATCAATATGGTTATAATAAAAATACAAAAATGTCAAAAGAAGAAAGATGGCCACGGTGGGAATGGTGCCCCTTTAGAGGCGGCACCCTTGGGTGGTGCATCCTCTGACCGCACGTGTGCAGTGGTCCTGCTTGGGCACTGAGTGGGCTGTAAGCACGGGGGTGTGATCGGCCACGGTAATACTGAATATATTACAGAAGATTTTGAAAAGACTTACTGATGAGTTCGCCTCTGCTAAAGCTGGGAAAGTAAGATTGTAATTGATTTTTTTGGGGGGGTATAAGTAAAGTATTTACACTTAAAATAACATGAATTTTAATACACTTATTTTTCAATTTTTAAAAAGATTTTATTTATTTGAGAGAGAGAGCACAAGCAGGGGAAGGGGCAGAGGTGAGAGGGAGAAGCAGACTCCCTGCTTGGCAAGGAGCCTGACCCAGGGCTCGATCCCAGGACCCCAGGATCCTGACCTAAGCCGAAGGCAGATGCTTAACCCACTGAGACACCCAGGCGCCCCTTACTTTTCAATTTTTAAATAATTCCTCAACCACTTTAATGTCCTGGGGGGAAAAATCAACTATTAAAAAATACATAAACACATGTATTTGGGGGCATACATTTTTCCTCCTGTGCTGGACTCCAATATTGCAGGTCCTCTTATTTAAAATTGTGATATTTGGGTAACTAGCTGGCTCAGTCAGTGGAGCTTGGGATTGACTGTAAGTTTGAGCCCCATGTTTTGTGTAGAGATTACTTGAAATCTCTGTGTGCAACAAAATAAAATTGCAATATTTTGCTCGTCATGGATTTTGGTGTCAATTTTGATGTTTTAAGATATGATTTCTCGGGGCGCCTGGGTGGCTCAGATGGTTAAGCGTCTGCCTTCGGCTCAGGTCATGATCTCAGGGTCCTGGGATCGAGTCCCACATTGGGCTCCCTGCTTGGCGGGGAGCCTGCTTCTCCCTCTCCCTCTACTCTCCCTGCTTGCTTGTGCTCTCTCACTCTCTCTGTCAAATAAATAAATAAAATCTTTAAAAAAAAAAAAAAGATGATTTCTCTACATTACTGAGGTTTGAGCTCCCCCTTGAATTGTGTGCCCCAGACGAGCGCCTGCTTGCCTCTCCCTAATTCCTGGCCCAGGGTGATACGGTAGCTAATGCTAAAGCAGCGTCAATGGAAGATTGTTTTTTTTTTTCATTTTATTCATTTGAGACACAGAGATACAGAGAGAGAGAGAGAGAGCATGAGGAGGGGGAGAGGCAGAGGGAGAAGCAGGCTCCCTGCTGAGCCAGGAGCCCGATGTGGGGCTTGATCCCAGGACCCTGGGATCATGACCTGAGTTGAAGGCAGACGCTTAACCATCTGGGCCATCCAGGCGCCCCGTCGATAGAAGATTCTTGTCCAGCCCACAGAGGACCCTGCTAGGGAGGCAGCGTGGGCGGTAGGCAGGACCACCCCACCCCCCGGAGCAGAGCAGACTTCGGGGGACTTGAGAGCTGAAAGAGAGTCTCGGGGAGGCTGGGGAGTCTCCTACAGCTGGATGTAGGAGAAAAATAGGAGGCAACATTTCCAGATGACACGTGGTTCCACCCCTGGGGGCCAGCTGTGCAGGGAGAGTCTCCCCAGACTCTGCTGTTGCTCCCTTGGCTCCGAAAGGCATGTATGGATACACATTTAAGGTGAATAAATATTAATTTACTGTCAACCCTTTTGAGATTTTTAGAAGATCTTCAAGATGATTTGTGAATACTTGGGATTAAAACAAAAAAGAGGAAAACAAACAAAACCCCCAAGGCTGAGAACGAACACCCGCCACGGATTCCATTCATAACAAATGGATTTTTGGATCCAGGAAAGACAGAGATGCTTCGGCAAAGACAAAGATGCTTCTGTAACTTTCCAATTAAAGTGTCCCATTTGGATGCCATCCTGGGCCTCGCTAATGCAGTGCTTGTGCACAGACTCCTGGCAGGGGAAGGGCCCCCGCCGGTCGTGCCAAGGTCCTTCTCCTGGTTCCATCCTAATGGTGTCCTTGGGCTCGCTCTAGACAGAAGCTTTTACTCCTGCTGCCAAACCCACAGATACCAGCTCCCCAGGCAGGAGCCTACATCTTGCCAGTGCTTCTTATACTCTGAGTTTAATTTATTCTCATTTACCCAAAGAGTCAATATATAGACTATGTCCCATTTACCGGGACATATTACCTGAAATACAAAGTCTGGCATTTTACCTGAAATACAAAATCAGGAGCCTCGCTCAGCACCTTGGGGGGGTGGGGGAGCAGGGAAGAGGCACCCACCTTAGCAGGCAGCATTACCCCCTGCCAGGAGAAATGCCTTGGGCCAGAATCTATGATAAATATGCCAGGAGAAGAGAATCAGAAGGGGGGGTCATCAATTTCTAGCACTCATATTGATAATTTTTTTTACCTTTTAGAGAGGGTTACAAACCCTTTTGGGGTTTGAGGTTCTTGCCCAATAAAAAAATGTACATTTATGTGTTGATTCACACAGTTTTGGGTGTTCTTCGACTTGGATGGGGAGAGAGCACCACCTTCTTGTTTGCCTTCTGTGTGAGGGATTTTGAAAAGCTCTGCATGCAGCAACGGTTATTAAATGCCTTCTGGGCACCAACTCAGCGCTGGGGATGGAGTCCAAGGTGAGTCAGACGCAGTTCCTGCCTCTGAGGCAGGGGGGCGGGCTGGGTGGGACAGAACACACCCAGCTACGATGCAAAATTAAATGTTGAAGGGGTCTGCAATGTGGACTATGGCATGAGAATTATTTTGAGCTGAAGGCATTTGAGAATGGGATTTTTTTTGTTGCTGTTCTGTCTCCTTTATCTGTCTAAAAGTAGAACCTCTTAAAGGAACTCAAATTGTCATAAGGAGCAACCAGGGAAGGTGGACTCTTATCGATAGACATTGTCACAAAATTCCCATCTATTCTCCGCAGGGCCCTTCACTCCTCCCTTCCCCTGTCAAGTTCTAATCTCCTTAGTCATGTTTTTCTGTGAACTCCACTACATACAGAAATGAAAATCTGTCTTTTTTTTTTTTTTTTTAAGTTTCAGGTATATAACATAATGATTCAACAATTATATGTTACAAAATGTGTCTTTTCTCTCGCTGATCTGTCTTCTGTCAGTTTAATTTGCAGGCCCCCAATGACTAAACACAACAGAGTAGAGGAACGGTTTTACCTCTCTGACAATGTCATACCTCGGGCAGCAACACCTCTGGTTTCTGATTTGTATTGAAATCTGATTCAGATTACACACCCTAAAGTTACCTTGCTATTCTTCTGCTGGTTAAGGTTCATTCAACAAATATTTATTGAGGGCCTACTATATGGGTAGGTACTGTTTTAGGAGCTAGATATGGAATAGAGAGCCAGGTAAAGTTCTTGCTCTCATGGCACTGATACCTTGATGTAGGAAATAAGCCATAAGCAAGTAAGACAAAGATAGTCAGTTGGCGGTAAATGCTGTGAAGATCCTTAAAGCAGGAAGGGGAGTCGGAAAGGGAGTACAAGTGGGACATGTATGATCAAGGTGCTATGTGATCCATATAAATCAACTTATTAATATAAAATTCTAGCAGTTTATATGTTTAGAGACTCTCCCAGTTCTTAAAGTAGGGCAGAAAAAGAAGCAGTTGAGTTTTTACTACTTCCTTTTAAAATTCTGAAAGTACTCTATACTAGTTATTAAATAATTCAAGCAAAACAGAAGCATACTCATTTCCCATCCCTATTTCAATTGCACTGTTAACAGTCTGGTGTGCGACCCTCCAGGCTTTTTCTGCGTATGTTCCAAGAAACATATAGAGATGTATAAATACTTTTTAAAAAGACTAAAATGGAAAATACTAGATGTATATACTTGTACCATTTGCTTTCCTCCCCACCCCATTATATCATGTGTATATTTCTCAGTTCATCTATCCTTGCTCTTCTTAAGGCAACATTGAACATCAGAGTTTAAATATCACACGTGATTTAATTAGTGTCCTGCTGGTGGACATTTAGGTTGTTTCCAAATTTTCACTCTTTTTTTTTTAAGACAGGGAGAGAGAGTGGGGGAGGGGCAGAGGGAGAGGGAGAATCTTAAGCAAGCTCCATGCCCAGCATGGAACCGGACCCAGGACTCAGTCTCACAATCCTGAGGTCATGGCCTGAGCCGAAATCAAGAGTCGGAGGCTTAACCAACTGCACCACCCAGGCGCCCCCGTGAGAGTATTTCTGTAGGACAGATTTCTAAATTTGAACTGAACAAGAATCGGAATTTCTAGAATTTGAACAAATTGCATGAATTTATACCATTTTCATAGATATTGCTAAAGTGACCATACCAAGACCATGCATTGCTGCCCTGTCAGCAGAAGAGAACTCTCTTGTCTCTGCATCTCTCCCAACATTCAATAACACCAGCATTTTAATCTTTGCTAGTCTGTGAGGTGAAAAGCATTAACTTGCTTTAATTGGCATTTTTAGGAGCATTGGCTAAATTGAGCTTCTTTTCCTGTCTACTCCTCAGCGCTCCAGTCCTCTGAGCAGAGAGAGGGGCAAAGAAATTTGAGATTTGTTCTTCTGTCCCCAGGGCAGCCTCCCCTTTCACGGGCTGGGGGGGATTCCCTTGTGCTAATGGAGATGAGCTCCAAAATGTAAGCAAACTTAGTCTGTTCTCCAGATGCAGATGTCATTTCTCCACATCCTATCTTCCGGGAAAGAAACGTGGAGCAAGAGGAGGAAGAGAAAGAAATAGCAGGTTCTGGGGGTCTGCTGACCACTCAGGGACGGGGCCACAGAATTCCCTCAGGAGGGGTGGGAATTCTGCACTCAGCGGGAATTATCCAGGGATAAACCTTCTCTCCTTGCATGAGGATAACTTCCTTTCGGGTTCCCCCAAACCGCACTCAGGGCCTATTTCCTTCCTTTGAAGAAGGTCTCTTGGCAGCTTCTTTGCATGACTGGACTTCAGATCCCTGCGGTCTTGCTGTACTTAAGCCAGACCCGGGCACCTTCATGGAACAAAAGCAGGAGCCCAGGGACATGAAGCGAAAGAGACAGTGGCCGTCCACCCAGAAGGACACCTGTCCGACACCATCCCGCTCGCCGGTCCTCTGAAGATTCTCCTCGACTCCAGTGTCTTCCATCCCGGTCACTGCCAGGCCTGCGGGACCTGCTTTCCCACTGCTTCCTTCTGGGGGGTCAGGAAGAATCTGTGCCCATTGCTGAGGACCCCTGCGTTAAGCCATTCAGCTTCTGGTTTGGCTTCATGTCTGAAGTCTGAGGGGCGTGACAGTTTTGGGATTTGGTTCAGAAATCTCAGGAACACCAGAGACAGATGCCACATATTTTCGGCTTTATTATCTCCAATCTAATGGAGGCTTCAAACATAACTGCAAAGTTCAGAGTCCGTGATTTCATCAGAGAATGAAACACCTCCTTAAAACGAGAAAGCCTAATCCTCTATTTCGCTTCAAATGTTCCTTTTTCTTTGTATGAACTAACGTTAGCAATTTCAATTCTGTGTTCCAGTTCCTCAGTGGTAAGCTAACTTACTGTATGTATTTACATCAGAGAATTCTTCTGTTTGTTTGTCGTTTGTTATTTTAGAGATTTTATTTATTTATTTGACAGAGAGAGATAGGGCACAAGCAGGGGGAGTGGCAGAGGGAGAGGGAGAAGCAGGCTCCCCACTGAGCAGGGAGCCCAATGAGGGACTCGATCCTAGGACCCTGGGATCATGACCTGAACCAAAGGCAGACCCATAACCGACTGAGCCACCAAGATGTCCCATCACCTTATTTTTTTAATAACTATCATTTCATAATTACATCTTGTTTAATATGAAGCTTCCTGGGATTATGTCCTATATATTTTCACTTTCTGATTAATTTTATGTGAAATTCCCCTGTGATTTTAGATCTGTAAGTTCTGACAGAATGTGCTGGAATGTATACACATTTTATAAGTGAGTCAGATACTTAGTAGGCACTCCATATTTATTAAAACGTTTGGTTCATAAATATAGGTTTACTTAAGGCAAAAAGTAATTATTGGAATAATCATCCACTTTCTTCAAAACGTATCTGAATCGTGGTGTAACTTAATCCCAAATGTTTGTTTTATGTTTCAGTGATTCTCAGCATATTTTACAACTTTCATGGTGTTTCTTTATTCAGAAATGAAGAGGTTTTCTTGTTTTTTTAGCTTCTCTCTTTTCTTTCTTTCTTTCTTTCTTTTTTTTTTTTGCATCTAAGGGATGGATTACAGCCTTTGCATTCTGTGTAAGAGTAGGAACAATATATTAATAACATAATAAATTTCTCTAATGTCATTTAAATGCTTATTCATAAAACTTTTCATTAGAGCTTTTATGATTGATCGTAATGAATTTTCTGCCCAGTCTTACTGCCATAAAACACATGACAATGGTTCAAAATACTTGTTTTTCGTGGGCACACAGTCGCAATTTAAAATTGCAGGTATATAGCAGGATTCCTTTTTATACTTGGTACATCTGTTTTATTCAGAATTTGGGGGGTTAAATTTTCTCTTACTCTTGTTTTGCAATTCCATAACAATGTGCTTCCCTTTTAATGGTAGGTTCCACAACATTAGCTAATTGTGTTTCTGTTTTTCACCTATGTACTGTTTTTCGATGAGTTTTCAACTCAGTGCATTTTAAGACAACATGGGCTTTAATTCAAGTTTGAATCAGCCATGTGTCTATCGTCAGTAAAATTATGTATGTATTTGTCTGTATGTTACCCATGCTTTGTTCATGACTTACCTTGTTCATTTCTTTTGTTGGTTAGAGGTCAATGGTTGTGTTATCCCACCTGGGTGAGTTGTCATAAAAATAGAATTAATTTCATCATCTATTTATTGATGAATTTATATTCTCTTTGTGTGAAACACTTTTTTGAATTGAAGGTAATTTTTATAAACTTTTGTACCTCTATTATCAACTTTAATTATTATACTTTATTCTTAACTGTGGTCAAAACACATGACATAAAATTTACCGTCTTAACCAAACAAAAGCGAAAACAAAAACAACTCTCCCCCCCCAAATAAGGACCACCAAATCACAAGATCACCATTAGTTAGCGCTATTAAACCTGCATGCATTTTTAGAATTAGCTAGAATAATGTCATGTAAATTTCAAACTAAAAAAAAATACTGTCAAGGCATCTATTCAAGTCTTTAAGCTCGAATCTCTGAAGTTAGCTTCAGATGGAGGTGGAGACCTATGTCCCCAGTGAGCTTTAGGACAAGTAGAAATGAGATTCTGTGGCAAAGAGAGTGTATAGTAAGGCCCAGTAGGACCTAGATAAGTGTTTGTTGACTGATATTAAGTGAAAAAAAAAATTCCCTTGTTTTCTGAAAGCAGATGGAGCTTGTGAACAAAGGTCAGAACAAAAGGAACAAAGCTGAAATATTCGTATGCATCATCGCTGGAAAACATAATCTTTTAAAAATAGTCCTTCTCGTTTTACAAATGTAGTCAAGTTTAGAAAGTACAGACACATGAAAAGAAGCAAATAAAACCCATGCATATATCCACTCATAAACGAGCCTACTAACAACTTGGGGTTTATTTTTTCTCTCCTTGGCAACTTTATTGGGATAGAATTTACATAATATAGAATCCACTCATTTGAAGTATACAATTCAAAAATGTCTTAGTATGTTCACAGCATTGTGCCACCAGCACAATCTCATTTTAGGGCATTTTATCTTCCCTGATAAAACCCCCCACCCATTAGCAGATCATTCCTGCTCTCCCCAGCCCTAAGCGCCCACTGATGTATTTTCTATCTCTGACAAAATTTGCCTATTCTGGGTATTTCATACAAATAGCCTTATTCGATACGTGATATTTCATGTTTGGCTTCTTTCACCTACCATAATCTTTCCAAATATTGTTGTAATATGTGTCAATACTTCTTGTTTTTGCGGAATAATATTTTATTCTGGAGATACGCCACATTTTAAAAACATTTTATTTATTTATTTTAAGTAATCTCTATGCCCAATGTGGGGCTCAAACCCACAACCCCGAGATCAAGTGTCTCATTCTCCACTGACTGAGCCAGCCGGGCGCCCCACATAGACCACATTTTTAATCCATTCAACAGTCAGTGGACTTTTGGGTTGTTTCCACCTTTTGGCTGTTATGAATAATACTTCTATGACCATTCACGCCCATGTTTTTGTGTGGACATATATTATCATTTCTCTTGTGTTTAAACCTAGAAGTGAAACTCTTGGATCACATTCATCGTTTTTCCTTTGCTTATATATTGATATAGGGCCCTCCTCCCCAGCAAATGGACTAATTTTGAACATACTGTTAAGTTTAGCTTGCTCCCACCCCCCAACTTAAAAACATACTCTGAGACATCTTTTCATATCATTAAGTATTTCTAACCTATAATCTGAAAAATGAATTAGTGTTTTAGGCAAAATACAGCCTAAGCCTGGAAAATGATATTTAGGGGGTGGAATTGAGGGCAGTTCTCCAGGTGTGCCCGCCCCAAACTATCTGGAAGGTTCTAGTATTATTTTAACAGTAAAGTCAACACACAAGCAGCCTGTGTATGTGGAGCGATGCACAACTTTTAAATATTAACAATCCAATAATAAGGGGTAACAAGGAGTCCTTTTGGCTGGGAGTTTGGGCTACTTATTTCCACTTGGATACCTTCAGCCCCAGGATTCCTTCCCCAACAGAGGCACCACAGGGAGCAGTTAAGTGTGTGGCCAGTGAGGGGCCACTTGGGGGCTTCCCACTGTCCTCGCTGCTGGGTGACCACTGACCCCCTGCCCGTGGCAGAGAGGCCTGAACTGGCAACAGAGCAGACTTCCCGAGACATGTTTTAGGGATTTCTCAATTCAGTTTGTAAACACGGTCACTTTGGGTATGAAAAGGTCTAATACCAAATACATAAAAAGTACCTACGGACGCCTGGGTGGCTCAGCTGGTGAAGCATCTGCCTTAAGCTCAGGTCATGATCTCAGAGTCCTGGGATCAAGCCCCACATCAGGCTCCCTGCTTGGCGGGAAGCCTGCTTCTCCCTCTCCCACTCCCCCTGCTTGTGTTCCCTCTCTTGCTCTGTCTCTCTCTGTCAAATAAATAAAATCTTTAAAAAAAAAAAGTACTTAAAGTGAAGTTCTGTGATTAAAAATGATTAAAAATAAAAACATTCTATTGGGGTGTAATGCAAGAGACTCATGCTTCCACACCAGCTGGTTTGCTCTTGTCCAAAGTGAGGAGGCAAAGACAAGGGATGGAAAGAGGCAGGAGCGGGAAAGCTGTTTGCAGAGACCCAGGCACATGTGTCTTATTTTTCATTGTTTTGAGTAAATTTTGATTAGAAACAAACTGATATTTTAAAGGTCAGTTACTGTTCAGTGCTGGGAGGACCACCCAGCAGGAGAGAAAAGCATGGGGCGGTTCTCGGTGACGACCCCTGGGCCCCCTGCACCCCCGTTCCACCCACTCCTTGTCCCCTCCCAAGACCCCAGGGTCCTGAGCTGTATTTAACATTCCCTGTACCTTCCTTTTTTTCTTTCCTTCTTTCTTTCTTCCTTCCTTCCTTCCTTGCTTCCCTCTCCTTCTTTCCTTCCTTTCTTTCTTTTAAGATTTTGTTTATTTATTTTGACAGAGAGAGTGAGTGCACACAAGTAGGGGGAGCAGCAGAGAGAGAGGGAGAAGCAGACTCCTCGCTGACTGGGAGCCCCACGTGGGGCTCGATCCCAGGACCCTGAGATCATGACCTGAGCCAAAAGCAGACGCTTAACCATCTGAGCCACCCAGGAGTCCCGAGAATAATTGTTTCTATTTTTTTTTTTTTTTTTTTAAAGATTTTATTTATTTATTTGACAGAGAGAAACACAGCGAGAGAGGGAACACAAGCAGGGGGAGTGGGAGAGGGAGAAGCAGGCTCCCCGCTGAGCAGAGAGCCCGATGTGGGGCTCGATCCCAGGACCCTGGGATCATGACCTGAGCCGAAGGCAGATGCTTAACGACTGAGCCACCCAGGCGCCCCAGAGAATAATTGTTTCTAAAGGAAAAGGATATCACATGACTTCTTAACTTAACAACCTGTTTCGCTCACTACCTTTAACACTCATTTCAGATCTATTCCCCTTCTCACCTCCTGGGGCACTTAACAGTTTCCACGGTGTCAGACCGTGTGGCGTTTTATCATATCTCATTCACTGCTTTTCCATTTTGTGGCTGACTCGGCTGCATGTCACTCCTCTCTGGAGGAGAGCACCCCCAACTTAGCCCTCAGGGTTATACCAAGTTCAACGAAAGACAAACTCATGAGACATGATTTGCAAACATATAAGGAAACAAGCCATCATGAGTGAGAGTCAGCAGAAACTATGAACAACAGACTTAGGCCAGTGGAAGATTTCAGACCGTGGAGTGATCAGATACAGATAACTAGATACCTATGGGGGTGCCTGGGTGGCTCAGTCGTTAAGCGTCTGCCTTCGGCTCAGGTCATGATCCCAGGGTCCTGGGATCGAGCCCCACATCGGGCTCCCTGCTCGGAGGGAAGCCTGCTTCTCCCTCTCCCACTCCCCCTGCTTGTGTTCCCTCTCTCGCTGTGTCTCTCTCTGTCAAATAAATAAATAAAATCTAAAAAAACCACAAAAAAACAAAAACTAGATACCTATGTATGACAAAAAGAAAAAAGGAGTTAAAAATTGAGCAACAGAAGAGACTTCCAAAAATGACCAGATGGGGGGCGCTTGGCTGGCTCAGTCAGAAAAGCGACCGACTATTGGTATATAGGTTGAAGGAAAAAGTCCATATGATGATCTCAATATACATGGAAAAGGCATTTGAGAAAAGTCAACAATCATTTATGGTAAGAATGCTTACCAAGGTAGGCATGGAAGGGAAATTCCTTAATCTGAGTGCATTAGTTTGCTAGGGCTGCGATCACACGGTACGACCGACTAGGTGACTTACACAGGAGAAAAGTATATCTTCCCAATTCTGGACCCTGGAAGTCTGAGATCAAGGCGTCGGCAGGGTAGGGTCCTTCTGAGGCTGTGAGGGAGGATCTGCTCCAGGCCTCTCTCCTTGGCTTGTACATGACCATCTCCCATATGCCTTTTCCCAGCATCTTCCCTCTGTGTGGCTAACTTTCCCCTTTTTATAAGGACACCAGTCATATTGGATTAAGCCCCACCCCAAGGACCTCATTAAAAAAATTTTTTTAAAGATTTTATTTATTTATTTGACAGAGAGAGAGAGAGGACAAGCAGGGGGACCTGCAGGCAGAGGGAGAAGCAGGCTCCCTGTAGAGCAGGGAATCCAGGACCCTGAGATCATGACCTGAGCCAAAGGCAGGCACTTAACTGACTGAGCCACCCAGGCACCCCTAAAAGAATTTTTTAAAAGTAATCTCTACCCCCAACATGGGGCTTGAACTCATGACCCTGAGATCAAGAGTCACGTGCTCTACTGACTGAGCCAGCCAGCCCCCCCCGCCCCTCCCCAGTGACCTCATTTTAACTGAATATTATCTCTCTAAAAACCCTATTCTCAAATTGGTCACATTTGGAGGTTACTGGGGGTTAGGACCTCAACATATAAATTGCGGGGGGGATGGGACAATTTAGCCATAATGTAAGCTAGGAAATTCCTTAATCTGAGAAACCATCCTTTTGAGTCAGAAACATAACAATGATCCTCACCATTACTGATTTTATTTAGTATTAAAGAGGAGGTATTAGCTAATGCAATAAGACAAGAAAAATAAATGAAATGTAGAATTGGAAAAAAACCAAACTGTCATCATTTGAAGTTGACATGACTGTCTGCCTATATTCTTGCTGCCCAACAGAACTATAGCATGAGCCACATAGGCCATTAAAAATTGGTAGTAGGCACATTAAACAAAGTAAAAAGAAGCACGTGGAATTAATTTTAGTACTGTATTTTATTTAACCCAGTAGATCCAAAATGTCATTTCAATATATGATCAATATTAAACTTATTCATCAGATATTTTCATTCCTTTCCTTGGGCTAAGTCTTTGGAATCCAGTGTATATCTTAAGCAAACAGCACATCTCACTTTACCCACATTTCTGGGGCTCAGTACCCATGTGTAGCTCTTTCTTTAGCAGGAAGGTGCTTCAGAAGTGAAGCAGCAGGACACCTGGGTGGCTGAGTCGGTTGAATGTCCAATTCTTGATTTCAGCTCAGGTCATTATCTCAGGGTCATGACATTGAGCCCAGCATCAGGCTCCGTGCTGGGTGTGGAACCTGCCTAGATTCTCTCCCTCTCCTTCTGCCCTTCCCTCCTGCAGCCACGCCCTCCATTCTCTCTCTCTCTCTCTCTCTCTCTCTCTCTAAGAAAAGGAAAAAGTGAAGCAGCAGATGTGTTTCTGCTGGTGGGAAGGTCTGTGTTAAGTCAGGCTCTGTGGCAGCTCACACGTGTTGCTGATCGCTGGCTCACCTCTCCGGAGCGGAGCCGTAGGTGAGCCAAGGCAACGCCAGGTCCCACCGGATCTCCTCCAGCCAGGTTTGTGTGCGGCTCTGCGGGGAAGGCGCTGACTTCTCCTGCAGGTCACCCACACCACTGAAGTTGGAGGCTTTGAGGTGGTGATAGACCAACATGGGTCTGGCTCGTCCTTGTGGGTTCCAGTTGCCCTTCCTTTCCCCATTTCACACCCATCTTTCCTGTTCAACGGCCTGCCTACACAGAAGCACAACCACACAGGAACTATGTAATCAGCTCCTACAGTTACCCAAGGTCAAAGCCACAAAAGAAGCCTTTCTTCTGTAGTTGATTCTGGTGATTCTGATAAATTCTAATGGATACGGGAAGAATAGGAGGAGATGATTGTAGTTAATTCTAGCGTAATAAACGTATGAAAATCCACAAGTCAATGATACCTAAGGAGGAAAAGCTAAAAACAAACAACAACAACCAGCCCATCTCACTTGTTACCATTGAAAATGACTGTAATGCAACCTCCCTTCTCTCAGAACTGGTACTTGAAGGAAAAGAATTAGAGCATTTATCCCAGTAGAATATACTCTATATTTCATAGGAACCAAGTAGGCTCAATTGATGAGGGAAAGCTCTATTTACACAAGAATCCCAGCTAATAAATGTAGAATGAATGGTAGAATTAAAAAATAAACCTTTTCGGGGAGCCTGGGTGGCTCAGTTGTTAAGCGTCTGCCTTCGGCTCAGGTCATGATCCCAGGGTCCTGGGATCGAGCCCCGCATCGGGCTCCCTCCTCTGCAGGAAGCCTGCTTCTCTCTCTCCCACTCCCCCTGCTTGTGTTCCCTCTCTCGCTGTGTCTCTCTGTCAAATAAATAAAATCTTTAAAAAATTTTTTTAAATAAAATAAAAAAATAAACCTTTTCTCTTACCAATGCCCACATGCCTGACCTTCCAGCAGGCCCAAAAGTGTTCTTCCCGCCCCAAGCCTGGGAATGGACAGTCACTGACTTCGGATGATCAGCCCGTCTTCGATCAGTTTCCAGATCTGCAGACCAGAGTTGGCATTGGCGATTTCCTTGGTTTCATTGGGGTCCAACCAGACCTTCTTTTTGCCACAGCCAAGAACACTGGAGGCAAGCCTCTTCTTTCTCTTCTTCTTTTTTTTTTAAAGCTTGATTTATTTATTTGACAGAGAGAGAGAGAGCACAAGCAGGGGAAGCAGCAGAGGGAGAGGGAGAAGCAGGGAGCCCACTGAGCAGGGAGCCCAACTCGGGGCTCGATCCCAGGACCCCAGGATCATGAGCGCCCCGAGACGAGCCTCTTCTGAAGCCTGAGCTTACTCACGGCTGTGGCCACAGCGGCGAAAGGAAAGGAGAGGCTGTATTTCGAGTGGCGGAGCTGGCCGAGCCCGAGGAGGGGACCCGCCAACGTTGCGAGGGGAAGCAGAAGAAAGCACATGCGTGCGGTCCTCCTCTGCACCATGTTATGGGGCATCCATTCAGTGGAACCGGCCTTCACCATGAACAGATGATCTACAGTGTATGCGTGATGCGGGAAGGTGTCCACTGTGTAGTGAGGGGAGAAGAATCAAAGCTCCGGGCCACACGGGTCACACGAACCCAACTGTGTGTGTGCGCGCGTGTGCATCTGGAGAACGTCTAGGACACACACCACATGGCTAACAGCAGCAACCCCTGGGGAGGGGCTGCAGGGAGGAAGGAAATGGATTTATTTTTACTCCTCTACACACTGCTGGGATATTTTATTTATTCCTTTATTTATTTCGTTTCTTTTCATTTCGTTTTGTTTTGTTTACAACAAGCATTACTCCTTGTGGTGTACAATTTTTGGAGCCCACATGTGTTTGCATCTGGCTAGGACTCAGATCAGGTACAATAAGGGGTGGTTGGGGCAAGAGGGGGTGACATTCCGTGTGTCCCTGGGGCTGGCTGGAGAAGGGAAATGACCGGGGAGAGGGAAGGGGAGGCAAAGCAGCCAGCCTAGATCCTGCTTTTTTTTTTTTAAGATTTTTATTTACTTATTTGAGAGAGAGAGAGAGCAAATGAGAGAGAGAGAGAGCATGAGAGGGGGGAGGGTCAGAGGGAGAAGCAGACTCCCCACTGAGCAGGGAGCCTGATGTGGGACTCGATTCCTGGACTCCAGGATCATGACCTGAACTGAAGGCAGTCGCTTAACCAATTGAGCCACCCAGGAGCCCCGATCCAGCTGGGTTTTTATCTTCACTTCCTCCCCCTGCCCAACTGGGTTACTAGGGACAAGCTGGATAGATCCCTTGGTGGGCACCCCCAGCCCCCAAGGCCCACTGTGGCCCTAGGCCATTTGTTTGTTTGAAGATGAGTTTTCCTGCTATGAAGAGCTGCCCCTGGGCTCCAGATGTAAATAAAAGCGATCTGTCATTTTCTTCCCCCTCTTTTTGTTTTGTCTTCCCTGGTGCGGTGTTAAGGACAGGCCAGGGCCTGTTTCTAAAAGTCCCTTTAATTATTTAGAAAAAGGGGCACCTGGGTGGCTCAGTCGTTAAGCATCTGCCTTCGGCTCAGGTCATGGTCCCAGGGTCCTGGGATCGAGCCCCGCATCGGGCTACCTGCTCAGCGGGAAGCCTGCTTCTCCCTCTCCCACTCCCCCTGCTTGTGTTCCCTCTCATGCTGTCTCTCTCTCTCTGTCAATTAAATAAATAAATAAATAAAATCTTTAAAAAAAAAATAATTATTTAGAAAAAGTCCTACATAATTTAACCAGAGGGACCCCAGGAATCGAATGCATCCTTGCCACAGGATGCATTGAGCAGGAAGTTCAAATTTAGGGAACAGGGCTGTTTTGATACATGAACTGCCCAGATCTCCCGGGAAGGGACATCTAAAAGACAGGTAATGCCTTTGCTCGTCCTGGAGGGCCCCTCAGGTCTTGGGTGAGTCCACGCCCTGGGGGGGCGGGCAGTGCCAACCCAGCAGACCGAGTGACCAGGCGACTGGGTCAGGGCTGACTCCCCGGTGACCCCTGGCCTGCTGGCTGGTCAACCTGAGAAGTTTGCTGCTGTAATTTTTGAGGTTGGGCTGATGGAAAGTGATACAAAGATCCACGGTGACTAAGGTCTCTTGAAGATTTGCCATTTTCAGAGTACTTTGAAGATACATTTTATTAGTTGGGGGACTCCTCGGAAATCAAGCCGATGCTATTGTTGATTTGTCTGTCTCTATAGGTCCGTGTGCTCTAAAACTGCAGAGAGCTTACCACCCCCCCACCACCCCCCATTTGTTCTCCTAATGAGCTCATATTGCCTAGCTTCTAAAGACCAAATGGTCAGCAGTGCAGGGCACTACACCCTCTTTGCAGTTAGCTCATGACGAGAAAAACATTTCTTGTTTTTTTTTTTTTTTAAAGATTTTATTTTTTAAGTAATCTCTACACCCAATGTGGGGCTCGAACTTACAACCCCGAGATCAAGAGTCACACGCTCTACCGACTGGGCCAGCCAGGCGCCTCAAGAGAAGGGCATATCTAAGGAAGGGCTTTGGAGTCCTGGGGTCTAAGACTGGTTCCCTTTGAAACACGGCAGATGTTGCCTGGGGAGTCCCTGGGGAGAGATGCCGCCTGGCTGTGAGGAGGGTAGGACCCGGTGCGGGGAGAAGGTGAGCCCAGTGTGGCTGCAACTGAGGCCCGTTCTGTGAGAAAGCGCTGGTCTGAAATTGAGACCGGGGGGCTGGGCCTTTGTATCCCTGCGTCAGCAGGTGGAGTATGGTGCCTGCCACCAAGAGAGGATCTAAGTGTGACCGTATTACCTCCTACCTCTGGCCGCCCTGACAACTGCATATCACCTGAGAAAGTTACTTCAGATCTCCACGCCTCAGTTTGCTCCTCGGTAAAATGGGTCAAAATACCCTAACTTCCAAGGTTGCTTTAAGGATTAGAGATATAAAATACACCTAGAGCTTCCAGCACAGTGCTGGTGTGGCTAGTAATATGCAAAATACACACTGGATTTCCGAGACTCAGTACAAGAAAAATAACGTGCAATATCTCATAAATATTTTAAATATTAATTACATGCTGAAATGATGTCTTGGATATATTGGATTAAATAAAATTTATTATTCAAATTAATTTCACCTGCTTTTACTTTTTCTAAACGTGGCTACTAGAAAATTAAAATCACACACAGGGCTCATCGGATACACACACACATTGCTCATACATTGGCAAGAGTGTCTAGAGTCTAGATGCTAGACAATATTCTTGGCGATTCCACCGATCCATCAGTGAAAAATTATTCTTAGCACCCATTATGCTGATTAGCAAACCATCTGGTGTTGATTGGAGATAAAGAGAGCCTGAGTGGGGTTTCGATGAGTCTTTCAAATAGGTTCTAACTATCTCTGGAGTTTTGCATTTCTGATTGATCAGAGCAGGCTGTCTGTCCCCGGGACGTAGACTGAAACTAAGTTACATGTACAAACGGCGCTGAAGGATTTTAGAGTAAATGGCAGGCACTCAAGCACCCTTTCAAAGCCCTTCGCTCTTTTTTTTTTTTTTTTTAAAAGATTTTATTTATTTGACAGAGAGAGACACAGTGAGAGAGGGAACACAAGCAGGGGGAGTGGGAGAGGGAGAAGCAGGCTTCCTGCAGAGGAGGGAGCCCGATGCGGGGCTCGATCCCAGGACCCTGGGATCATGACCTGAGCCGAAGGCAGATGTTTAACGACTGAGCCACCCAGGTGCCCCCGAAGCCCTTCGCTCTTAAGACCACTGTGTTGTCGCTCCGACTGGGTCCAACAAATATGTTCATAATCACATTCAGAATCTTCTGTTTTTTGGTTTTTTTAAAAGAATTTTCTTTTTTTTTTAAGATTTTATTTATTTATTTGACAGAGAGAGACACAGCGAGAGAGGGAACACAAGCAGGGGTAGGGGGAGAGGGAGAAGTAGGCTTCCCGCAGAGCAGGGACCCCGATGCGGGACTCGATCCCAGGCCCCGGGGATCATGACCTGAGCCGAAGGCAGACGCTTAACGACTGAGCCACCCAGGCGCCCCCCCAGAATCTTCTTTTTAAGAAGACAGGAAATCGAGTGCTATTTTAGAAAGCATTTCATCCAAAATGGTTAACGTATTTATAATGGGGGCTTACGGGAACATTCATTTACGCCAAGCAGCTCTTTCTCCACTGTTGTTAAGTCAAGAATATTTTACCATAGAGGGCGCCAAATACATCCCCTCATTGTTTTCTCCTTTTAAAGAAAACATGACAAATTAGTGACCCGGAAGATTTGAATAAAAAACACACCAGGGAAATCATTGTTTTGAGAGTTATTTTCAGCTTAATTAATTCACTTTGGCTGTCCAAACTCATTTTAGGTCTGCAGGCTATTTTCGAACAAAATGTTATGACAGAGCTCATACGAAAGATTTGGGGCAAGGATTTCCGTTTGCTGAACTGTCACCTCAAGCTAAACAAATGTCAACAGAGTATCCTTAGGCAAATTAACTTTCCCCTGAATGGGTTCTTTTATCTCATCCATCTGCATTCATTCCCGTGGGTACTTTCAGGCTGGGCTAACGTCTTTAGAAACAAATGAATGATGGAAACTTAAAAAAAAAAATCAGTGGGTCATTTGAGAAAAGTTGGTCCTGGTTTAAATAAATAAAATTCTTCCTCTATCAATTTCAAAGAGTCTAAAAAATCTATTTCAATTTCTTCTATTGATTTCAAGGATTCTAAAATTTTTTTCTTCCAAGAGTTAATTAGAATGACCATGTGACCTAGGGATTCCACTCCTAGGTTTATGCCTCAAAGAATCGAAATCAGGTGTTGAAACAAATACTCATACACAGATGTTCACAGCAGCACCATGAGCAGTGGCCGAATGGTGGGAACAGTTGAAATGTCCATCAACAGATGAATTTGATAAATATACCAAATGTGATATATTTATATAATAGACTATTACTCGGGCATAAAAAGGAATGAAATGCTAATACAATGCTATAAATGGATGAACCTCCAAAAATTAGGCTAAGTGAAAGAAGCCAGACAAAAAAGTCAAATATAGGATGGTTCCATGTATATGAAATAACCAGAATGGGTAAATCCACAGAGAGAGAAAGCAGACTGGTGGTTGCCAGGGAGTGAAGGAAGGAGGGATGGGGAGTGACTGTTTAATGGGTACAGGATTTTCTCGGGGGTGATGAAAATGTTTTGGAACTAGACAGAGGTTGGTGGCTGCACAACATCGTGAATATACTAAATGCCACTGAATTGTACTCTTCAAAAAGGTTAACTTTATGTTATGTAAATTTCACCTCAATTTAAAAAAATTAAAAAAATTTTTCACTCTTTCTATAACCGCGTATTGGATGGTGTGGGGAATGGAATTTTCTTTTTTTTTTTTTAAAGATTTTATTTTATTTATTTGACAGAGAGAGAGAGAGATAGCTAGAGAGGGAACACAAGCAGGGGGAGTGGGAGAGGGAGAAGCAGGCTCCCGGCCGAGCAGAGAGCCCAATGCCGGGCTCAATCCCAGGACCCTGGGATCATGACCTAAGCCCAAGGCAGACGCTTAACGACTGAGCCACCCAGGCGCCCCGGCCATGGAATTTTCTAAATAGCCAAAAGACCTTTTATGGGCATCCGTCAAATAGGTTTCCCGGGTCAGCCTGGACTCTTGCTAACCTTGCAGCAGGGAGACACCAAACTCATTTCTCTTTCATTGTGGATCCTTTATTCCTCTACAGAGCAGCTGTTTGCAATTGCACTGAGGATCGTGTGTGAAACTAAGATAAATAAATAAAAATTCTGCACAGTATTTTTCTGACCACTGGATGTCATGAGCGCACAGTATATACCTCAGCTAGAAAAACTGCCCTCGGAGGAACTCAGCTTCATTCAACATGGCGGTGGTCCTCCGTATGTCTGAGCAGAGGGCATGGGGCAGGGGATGAGCTGTAAAAGTTTTGTTTGTGCAAGCATGACATTGAGAGGCATTAAGAGTACCTTTTGGCCTTAGACGGTACAGAGCTTCACTCATTTAGCAAATTAAAATAAGGACAAGTAGATGCTTGTCACTATCTTATTTCCCATTGAATGGTCTTTAAAATTTTTAAAACTTTATTCTTTTTAAGTAGGCTCCATGCCCACCACAGGGTTCAACCTCACAACCCTGAAGTCAAGAGTGGCATGCTCTACTGAGTGTGCCAGCCAGGTCCCCCGCGCCCACCCCGGCCTCCCATTGAATAGTCTTTAATTCCTCTAGAGAGTAACTTCTGTGTAAATCATCCTGAGTGCAGTTGATCCCACTTCAGAATCGTACAGCTATGGAATGTTCAGATACACCCAGCTTTGATATCAGTATTTCCTCATTTATGAAAGTACTCTTGTTCCCTCTCGAAGCTGGGGCAGTTAGGGAGGCCTGAGTGTGCCAACCAGCAGCTCTAATTATTCCTCTTGGTTGTGGGAAATCATCTGTGTCAATAACATTGCTAACGTTTTTGTTTTTTTTTTTTAATTAGGAAGGAAGGTCAATGAATTGAGTAGGAAATAAATTTAGGCTCTTGATAGTTTAAATCTCATACTTCCAAGGACACCAGGTTTCCCCGCCCCCTCCACAGGTGGGTCTGTCTGCAAGTTATAAGGATTTGAATGGTTTGTTAAAAGCCAATTCAGGTTCATGAAGATGGAAGTGTTGAAATGTGGGCTTAGAGAAATTGGAAACAGGGGGCTGGAAACAAACAATATATTCACAAAATTAGATAAGACATCTAAAAAATACATTTTTTTTCCTTTCTTGTTTTAAAGATTATTTATTTGAGAGAGAGAAAGAGAGAGACTCCCAAGCAGACTCCCTGCTGAGCGAGGAGCTGGATACGGGGCTCAATCCCACGACCCATGAGCTCATGACCTGAGCAGAAACCATGAGTTGGATGCTTAACTGACTGAGCCACCCAGGCACCCCTACATTTTTATTTCTATGAGGTATTCAATAGTAGGTGATGTAAAGTAGCAGCCCAACACCTGAGCAAACCCAGGAGTGAAGGAAGGGAAGCTTATACTTTAAAAATGCACTTAAATTCTCCCCATCCTTAACACTAACAACTTCTAGTATGGAATAAAGATCAGATTCGGAACTTAAAAAGAAAATCTGATCATTCTTTAGAATGATGGTGCAAGAAGAAATAGGAAGGACCGGGAGTGACGATGTATGTTTTGGGATGAGTGGCCAGAGTTACCTTCTCTTAAGAGTTACTCTCCACCAGTAACCTGAATGGGATGAGGGAGGAGTCATATGAATATTTAGGGAAAGAGCCTTCCAGGCAGAGAAACAGCAGGTGCAAAGGCCCTGTGGTGAGATCACATTTTATAGGAGAAGAGCAGGAAATGGGGGCAGAGTGGTAGGAGATGGTGTTACCCTGAGTGAGACCAGAGCCATTGGATGGCTTTGAGCAAGGATTGCCCTGAGCTGGTTCATGTTTTAGAAGGTTCTCTATGGCCACTTGGAGAATAGACTATAAGGGAGGACCTGAGTAGAAGTCGGAGACTGGGTGGAGACCACTACAGGTGTCCAAGCAAGGGAGCTGGGACACTCAACAGACTGAGCCACCCAGGAGCCCCTAAGATTTTATTTCTAAGTAATCTCTACACCCAACGTGGGCTTCAACCCACAACCCTGAGAGCAAGAGTGGCATGCTCCACTGACTGAGCCAGCCAGGTGCCCCAATTTTTATTTATTTATTTTCTATTTATTTATTTAAATTTTTTTAAATATTGACTTCCTCCAACCAGAATGTAAGCTCTGTGAAAGCATAGCTTAGAAAAGTGACAGAAATATTGCATATTTGTGGATGTATCTCTTCGGAATGCTTTCATATGCACGTGATGGAACTCCCAACTACCAGAGACTCAGACAAAAGGGGTTATTTCCTCGGATAACAGGAAGTCTAGAGGCAGTTTCTGGCTGTGCCTCAGCTGCTCTACGAAGCCGTCGAGGACCCAAACTCTTCCTCTCATTCTGCTCTGCCGTCATTAACATGCTGGCTTTTTACCTTCGTGGTCGCAAGATAGCTGCCACAGCTCCACGCATCAGACCTGAATTTTAGTGCCAAAGAAAGAGGAAGAAACATGTTGGCAAGCTCTTCTCTCTTCTTGCCTGTTTTTGTAAGAAAGCAAGAGCTTTGGGGCGCCTGGGTGATTCAGTCGGTTAAGGGTCTGCCTTCGGCTCAGGTCATGATCCCAGGGTCCTGGGATCGAGCCCCGCATCGGGCTCCCTGCTCAGCGGGGAGCCCGCTTCTCCCTCTCCCTCTGCCACTCCCCCTGCTTGTGCTTTCACTCTCTCTGTGTCAAATAAATAAAATCTTAAAAAAAAAAAAAAAACTGTTATTAAAAAAAAGAAAACAAGAGCTTTCTGAGAAGTCTCCCCAGCTGATTTCCCTTTATGTCTCATTGGTCAAAAGTGAGTGGTGTGGCCACTATTAGCCACAAGAGGGGCTGGGACGTGGGCAAAGGAAAAGGGACGGTTAGTCAGCAATGGTGCCTTCCATGGCTGAGTAAATGAACTAAGAGAGACTGATCAATAACAAAATGACACTCCCATAAGGAACCGAACAGGCCCAGGGAATGCAGACTGAAAACTCAGAAAGTCTTAGGAAGCTTGTTTGTTCACTCATTAGTTAGTTCGTTCTTTCATTCATTCATTCACTCATTCATTCATTCCTGTTTTGTTTCTGGTTTTTGTATCTAAATTCATGAGTGATATTATAATTTTTCCTTATTATGCTGTCCTTGTTAGATTTTGGTGTCAAGGATATACTAACCTTATAAATGAGTCGGAGAGAGTTCTCTTTTATTGGCAAATGTTTTCTGTAAAGGGCCAGATAGTAAACACACTAGGCTTTGCAGATTCTATGGTCTCTGGCGCAACTACTCAGCATGCTAGTTAGTGTTTGAGAGTGGCCACAGACGACGGGTAGAACAGACAGGGCCAAATTCAGCCCACAAACTGTGGTTTACCTATCCCCGCTCTGGGCTATGTTTTGTGTAAGTTTAGAATTATTTGTGTCTTAAAATGGTTGAGAAAACAGTCTTGTGATACCTCATGGACCTGCTTTTGATTTGTGAAGATGTGTTTAAACTGTTGATTCAATTTCTTTAAAAATTATAAGATAATTCTGCTTGTCTCTTTCTAAGAGACATTACATTACATTATATTCTTGTAGAGAGTTGTCCATTTGATCTATGTTTTCACACCAATGGACAAACAATTGTTCATAATTAACTTTTTTTTTTTTAAAGATTTTATTTATTTATTTGAGAGAGAGAGACTGAGAGAGAGAGAGCATGAGAGGGGGGAGGGTCGGGAGGGTCAGAGGGAGAAGCAGACTCCCTGCCGAGCAGGGAGCCCGATGCGGGACTTGATCCAGGGACTCCAGGATTATGACCTGAGCCGAAGGCAGTCGCTTAACCAACTGAGCCACCCAGGTGCCCAACTTGTTTTTTTTTTTTTAATGTTTTATTTATTTATTCATGAAAGTCAGAGAGAGAGAGAGAGGCAGAAGGAGAAGCAGGCTCCCCGCCTAGCAGGGAGCCCAATGTGGGACTCAATCCCAGGACCCTGGGATCATGACCTGAGCTGAAGGCAGACGCTTAACCATCTGAGCCACCCAGGCGCCCATAATTAACTTGTTAAATTGTGGTTATAAATATATATATATAATATTATTATATATGTAAATTTTACTATATCTTACTACTCTCTATAGAGTAAAATTTACCATTCTAACCACCAAAAAGTAAAAAAATTTAATTGTGATAAAATATTCATGACATAAAACTTACCATCTTAGCCATTTTAATTTTTTAATTTTATTTATTTATTTTTAAAGATTTTATTTATTTATTTGAGAGAGAGAGCGAGCACAAACAGGGGGGAGGGGCAGAGGGAGAGGGAGACGCAGACTCCCTGATGAGCAGGGAACCCGACGCGGGACTCGATCCCAAGACCCATGAGATCATGACCTGAGCTGAAGGTGCAGAACTGACCACTGGAACCATTTTTAAGTGTACAGTTTGGTGGCATTAAACACATTTACATTGTTGTGCAACCACCACTACCATCCATCTCCAGAAGTTTTTTCTCCAGAAGTTTTCCATCTTCCCAAGTAGAAACTGGACCCACTCAACAGGCCCTGGTAACTTCTATTCTACTTTCTGTGTCTATGAATCTGCCTACTCCAGGTACCTCACGTAAGTGGAATCATACAGTACATGTCCCTTTGTGTCTGGCTTCTTTCACTTGGCATGTTTTCCGGGTTCATCCTGGTTGTAGTGTGTATCTGTCAGAATTTCATTCCTAGCTCCCACTATGGTGGTAATGATTTTGTGATATATACATGTATCAAGTTAATACACTGTCCACCTTAAATTTACACAGTGTTAGATGTCAGTTTTATCTCAATAAAGCTGGAAAAAATAAATAAATAAAAATACTTTCCTTCCTTTTAAAGGCTGAATAAATAATATGACATTGTATATATATGCCACATTTAGTTTATCCATTCATCTGTCAAAGGACATTTGGGCTGTTTGCACTTTTTGGTTATGATGAATATTGCTGCTGTGAACATGGGTGCGCAAGTATCTGTCTGAGTCCCAGCTTTCAATTTTTTGGGCTGTGTATCAAGAAGCGGAGGGGCTCCTGGCTCAGTCAGAAGAGCATGAGACGCTTGGTCTCCGGGTGGTGAGTTCGAGCCCCACGTTGGGTGTAGAGATTACTTGAATGAATAAATAAATAAAAACTTAAAAAAAAATGGAATTGCTGGATCAGACAGTAATTCTATGTTTAGCTTTTTGAGGAATTGCCAAACAGTTTTCTGTCATTATTAACTGTTTAATTGAAGTTTTACGCATCGGTGATCGCATAAATCAGACATGCACACTTCACTCAATCATCTCAAATCAATGCCCAGGTCAGAATCCTCTGGCTCTCCAGGAGGCTCCTCGTGTTCCCTTCTAGTCACCCCCACCACCGGAGATTAGTTTTGCTTGCTTTGGAACTTTATATAAATAGAATCATTTTTCATTTATTCTTCTGTGACTGCCTTCTTTCATTTAACATATTGTGAGCTTCCTCCATGTAGTTGCCTGTAACCGTAGCCAATTCATTCCCCTGTATAAATATACCACCACTGGGGTGCCTGGCTGGCTCATTCGGAGGAGTGTGCGACTCTCCATCTCAGGGTTGTGAGTTTGAGCCCCAGGTTGGGTGTGGAGTTTACTTAAAAATTTTTTTCAAGTTTCATTTTCTGTTTGTTGTTATATAGAAATACAATTGCATTCTGTAGACGGTCCTTGTATACATCAACTTTGTATACTCACTTATTAACTGTAATAATATATTTGTTGATATTTTGGATTTTCTATGTACTCAGTTATGTCATCTGTGAATAAGACAGTTGTATTTCTGCCTTTCTAATCCCGAAAACTTTCCCTCCTTTATTGCACTGGCCTGGACTTCCAGGTAAATTTTAAATTTTAAGTTGGGGTAGCAAGTATCCTAGCCTCTTTCCTAATGTCAGAGGAAAATTTCCAATGTTTCACCATTAAGTATGATGCTTGCTGTAGAATTTTTTGCAGATATTCTCAATCAGATTGAGAAAACTCCCCCTTTCCTCTAGCTTCCTAAGAGGCTTTTTAAAAAAATCATAAGTGGATTTTGATTTTCTCTTTTGGATGGTGAATTTTATTGATTGATTTTCTCTGCATATGCTGAAATGCTTTTAATATCTTTTTCTCCTATTTTTTGTTACATTGATTTTCTGATGTTAAACTCACCTTGCATTCCTGGGACAAACCCAACCTCTGGTGACGTATTATCCTGTTTATATATCCCTGTCTTGGTGAGCTCTGATGTTTTCCAAGAGGTTTTTAAAAAAATGAATTTGCCCTTGGGGTGCCTGGCTGGCTCAGTCAGAGGAGTGCGTGACTCTTGATCTTGGGGTTGTGAGTTCCAGGCCCTCGTTGGGTGCAGAAATTACTTAAAAATAAAATATTAAAAAAAAAAACTAATTTTTCCGGCATTTCTAGTTTTCTTGGTGGAAGTATTGGTAAAAAAATAAGTTAGGCTTCCTTTGCTGAAGCGGAAAAACCTTAAAGATTTTAAATTTCAGTCTACCCGTTACACTCTCCTTTTCACGCTTTGATCGATATCGCAGAGGTGTGTGTGGGCACAAGGCAAAGGACACCCTATTTCTGATGTGAGCAATGCTAAGGCTGTCCCTCAGGCCAAAGGTGACTCCTCTGTCCCTCTTGATGCACATCAAGGGGTGCTGGTCCTGCCCGCTCCTGGAAGACTGACCACACTGGGTCTTTGATACCCTCTCCTAAAGTGCTACTGACACTTGTTCAGGTTACTGGGTTGCTGTACCGGTCCAACCAGCTGACCCTGGTCACACCGTGGTGACTGTTAAGAGCTCAGAGAAGTGCCCAGCAATAGGTATTCTCCCCACAGATCAGCCCTGGTCCATCTTGCTCCCCCACAGCCCCTGTGGGGGGACACACATTCCTGGCGTGTCTCGTGACATTGAGTCTAAATCCAGTTTTCAGTGGCTCAAAGTTTCATTTAGCTTGGTGGGTCCCTACCTCCTTCCTTGTGGTAGGCTGAATATTGCCCCCTGACCCAAACGACCATGTCCTATTCCCCAGAACCTGTGACTGTCACAAGAGCCTTGCAGATGTGATTAAGGACCTTGAGATGGGGAGATTATCCTGGATTTTTGGGGTGGGTCCTATATGCGATCTTAAGGATCCTCATAAGAGGGAAGCAAGAAGACCCAAGGGGGATGTAGGAGGTGTGATGGTTGAAACGAGATGGGAGGGATTCTGGGAGGGAGGCCAGTGGCTACAGAAGTTTGAAAGGGTGAGGGAACGGATTTTCCCCTCAGAGCCTCCAGAAGGAACCAGCCCTGCCAACACCCTGACTTGAGCCCAGCGAAACTGGTTTTGGATTTCTGAGCTCCAGATCTGTAAGAGAATACGTTACATTGTTTCGGGGCAGTTTGTTGTAGCAGCAACAGGAAACTGATACAGTCTACTTTCATAACCATTCTCTTGGGTGTAAGGGGAGTGTCAGGACTCAGCATAGATTTGGAATTGTTTACTGACTGGTTTCGGGGTGGAGCTGAAAGGCACGCACCTGTCCTCCAGAAGGCAAGTGGGCGTGGAGTACGTGAAAGGGATATAAGCAAGACTCTGGCCTGCTCCAAGAAGTAGAAGGTCCATCCAGCAGGTGCAAAAGGGATGACCAATTCCAACAGCAGGTCCTATGGTGAGTTTACACAGATAAAGGGCTCAGAATGTTGATGGCAGGCTGGGCTGCAAATGTTGTTAGGAATTTGATTCCAGTTTTGTTAATACCTAAACTAATAATAGAGAAGAGAATTTCCACCAGGGTTTTGGTCTGGGTGTTTTTTTGATGTGGGTTACTGGAAGAAGGGTAGATATGATGGAGGAACATGCCTGCTGGTAGACACCCTAAGTGCTGAATTCTAGGGGAACGGATGAGTTGGAAGATACCCTGTAAGACTGGGTCTCTTCCCAGGGAGGCTGGTGAGAGAAAGCATGAGCATCCTCACTGATTGTGGGTGGATATGGCTGAATATTCTGCAAGCAGATTATTTCACATGACAATTTAGTTATGTTAATGCTTCACTTATATGGACATAGCTGAAAGTCAGAAAGGAAATAAAAATCTTTTGGGTAGTCAAAAAAGATGTTTCAGGGGTGCCTGGCTGGCTCAGTTGGTCGAGCATACGACTCTTGACCTCAGGTTGTGAGTTCAAGCCCCATGTTGGGTGTAGAGCTTTCTTAAAAAAATAAAATAAAATAAAAGATACACTAAAAAAAAAAAGATGTTTCAGGGTTTGCATATTTTGGTTTTAGTACACTCTGTAGGCTCTCAGTTCAGCTCTATCCATTCTTCTTGTGCATGTAATTCTAAGATGTGTAGTCATCTGATTTCTGGCCAAACAGATAAAAAACAGTACTTCTTAGGAAGCCGGAAGATAAGGGCAGGCAAACAGACGACCCTAAGAGGAAACAGTTGACAACCTGTGTGAGCAATGCTAACTGCAAAAAATAAACATATACACAGTGGTACCTCCAGAGCCTCTTGCTGCCCAGCCCGGCTCCAGCCTCACAATCTCCATATAGTCCACCAACGAAAGGGTTAACTCCTGGCAAAGCACAGGGCTTCCAGACCTTGCTACAGAACCAAGTATCACTTCTGTCCTGATTGGTCATGCTTTGGCCTTATCGATGTTAATAATTAGAATATCACTCAGGAACATCCAATGTATATTGCTTTAATAATTAAGCTAGCTAACTTTCCCCCCTCAGTATCTAAGAAATCCAAAAATAAAACAGTTAGGGGTTGTTTCATGTAGGGAGAACAGTCTTATATAGTTATGGGCCCGTGGGCATTTAATATATGACAATGCAGGATGACTGATTTTCATATCAGTGAGCCTCAGTCATTAAGAAAAACTTAATTACATTAGCTTAATCTGTTTAAGAAAACAGGCATGAGTGTGATACATTTGAGAAGTTAATTTTAATCCAAAAGAGACTGTGTGTTGGTACTTATATAGAATTGAGCCTTTAACCATCTAGAAAGTTCACTTGTCCAGAATGATTCATTCTTCAGAATTCCAGAGCTAGCACTCCTGAATGAAACAAAATGATGGCCCGTCTGTATTACCACAACCAGAATGTGCATATTCTTGGGTAGCCAGATCCATTCTTCTATGCTAGTCTTTTTTTTTTTTTTTAAGATTTTATTTATTTATTTGAGAGAGAGAGTGAGCGAGAGAGAGAGAGCACAAGCCAGAGAAGAGACAGAGGGAGGGAGAAGCAGACTCCTCACTGAGCAGGGAGCCCGATGCGGGGTCCTGGGATCATGATGCAAGGATCATGGGATCATAATGCAGGGTCCTGGGTCCTGGGATCCAGGGTCCTGGGGTCATGACCCAAGCTAAAGGCAGATGCTTAACTGACTGAACCACCCAGGCGTCTTATGCAAACCTGATCATTGGCTCACCTGGGCTGACCTGACCACCCCCTCCCTGCTCACCTGGGCTGATCATCCCTCCCTGCTCACCTGGGCTGACCACCCCTCCCTGCTCACTTGGGTTGATGGTGCTTCCCTGTTTACCTGGGCTGACCACACATTCTTGCCTCTTCCTTTTCTTTGTCTCTATGGGTCTCGGCATGGAGCTGTGGTGGCACTGAGGAAGAACAAAGCTCCCTTCTCATTTCTGACCTGATGTTATGATGAAATTGGCAACCTGACAGCTCGTCTCAGCCAGTCACTCAAGCCATAGGCCTAGAAAAACAGGCGTTTAGAATAAGACACAGCCTTGAGCCGGAGATGTGGTCGGATGATGGCAAAAGTGAGTTCAGAATCAAACGCGACACCCCGAAGAAACAAATTAAAATGAAAGAAAAACCCGAACCAAAACAAGCAACGTGCTTTGCAAATACAAGAAGGAGGAAACTCATGTTCAAAGTTAATGGAAAATTTTATGGTTGAAGAAGACAGTGAGTTAGAAAGTAGGCAATGGAAGGGACCCTGCTTGACTCTGTCCACTATGTCCTTGGAGAGGGAGGGACCCTCTTTCTCCAGTAAGGCGCCCTCCTTAGCAGGTGGGTCCTGCCTGGTCTGATCACTTGGTTAACTCAATTACTCACTCTAACCCCCTCTTGTCCACATTGGCCAGCTGCACAGCTTCCCAGCACGCCCCGGCTCTTGCCTGAGCCAAGGATTCGGAGAAACCAGGGCAAGGCTGTGGGTCTGATGGATGAGTATATTGCAGGATGGCTCCATGGTGAGGTGTCTAAAATTACAGACTCACATGCGCTTACTGTGAGGACTCTGTGGGGCTATAAAAGGGCCGGGGCTCCCTGGGCCTCCCCAAAGCGCTAAGCGCAGGACGGGGGACCCGTGGGAAATGGAGTCATGGGTGGTAACAGATGCCCTCCAACTCCCTGGCAGGCAGCGGACACCTGCTCCTGGAGCCCTCCTTACCGTGAGCACGGGTCCTGTCTCCTCCCTCCCTCCCTCTGCAGGCCGCCCCGACCCCTCACTCAGCCCCCCCCCCCCGCTCCTGCCTCCCCTGCTCAGGCTCCGCACCCCCAGCAGTCAGCAGGCCATGACCTTTCAGGCTCCCTCTGTGCTCCCTCTTTCCCCGAGTCCCACTTCAGATTCCCAAGAAAAATGCTCAGACGCCTCGGTTTGTGTTTCCCTGCCCTTTGGACGTCAGGGGTCCCTGGCCCATGGGAAGGTCCCTGGCGTCCTTGCTGTCCTCAGGAGAGGCGGGGTCTCACCCAGGGCCGGGGCCCAGCAGGCAGGGCATGACTCACTTTGCAAAGACAGGGGAGTGGGCTTCCAATTTCTGAAAATGTGGAAGAGAGTTCCAGGAGGGGAAGAATGAGCCCCTCATTTTTGTCTCTAGCTCCCTCACTAACAGGCTGGCTGATGATGGGAAGTGCCTTCCTTTCTTCATAAAGGGAGGGATCTGAACAGAAGATACAAGCCATTCGCCACGCACCCTTCCTATCGTGGAAGCCTACTCAAGGTGGGGAAACTGAGGCATAGAGCGGGTGAGGAACTTGCTCAGGGTCACACACAGCTCGTCAGTGGCAGAGCGGGGATCTGCACCCTGTCAGTCTGGCTTCCTAAGAACCCTTGCCCTGGGCCAGGCTCCTTTGGCGCCGGCGCGTAGCGGGTCCCGCATCCCCGGGCTCCAGGGCTGAGCTCGGGTAGCAGGGGTCGCGTTAGCGCTGCTCTCCAGAACAGGACGGTCGTCTGTGTCTGGCCAGTGCCCTATGCGCCCTGTGGGGACGCTGCCTGCCCCGTGCCTTTGCCCTTTCGGAAGGGCATGGGAAATGCTGGCCTGTCAGCAGGTATAAACCAAAAAGTTTCTCCCTCAGCTGGTTTCAAGGACTGTTTACCCAAGTAGACACAGGAGGATTAAGCACGGGGCTGATCCAACCCGTCTGGGTGTGACCAAGCGCCTGCAGCTGTCAGAACGAAGGCTTCCCGTGGAGAGACAGGACGCCCACACTCCATGGCCCCGAGGCACGCCCTGGGACGTGGTTCCTGAGCTGGGGCTCCAGGGTCTACAGGTGATTCAAGAGTGAGGCTAAGAACACAAGGGCCTCCAGGTGGGACTCTCAGGTCCGTGCCCAAGCCCAGGGGGCCAGGCCATCTCCCAGGACAGCCCAGGTCTGCAGGGGCAGCCCGTGTGGACTGCTGAGATGGGCAGGAAATAGCAAGCCGAATCCAGCTAGGGCTTCCAGGCCCCCGGGGACGGCCCTCACCCACTCTCAGAGTCCCCGCTTGCCAGGAGCAAGGGCACAGGAAGTGTCATTGTCCCGGGAAATCTTCCCCATCCTGATTCTCTGCCTTGGGCCTTTGCCCTGTCCTGTGGCCACTCATCCACAAAGCGCGCACTGTGTGGTCCTTCAAGTGAGTTTTCATAAGGTAGGGCACAGAACAACCCAGACCGTGGGCTCAGGGCCCGTGGCGGTGACGCCAGTGGGGCTCGGACGAGTGCGCCACCCGGCCCCGCCACCCAAGTCACAAGGACCTTGTGGGAAGGTGTTATTGTTTTAGTGGGTGCAGCTGAGGGTGGGTCAGTCAGTGAGACTTGGTAAATTGTTATTTACAGTTTCTGAGCTTTTAAAAGAAGAGTGCGGCCCGAGAACCGGCGTGATTCCAGACCCGCGGCACCATGAGGGCTTCGGCCCCGCTGCTGGCCCTGCTCCTGCTGGGGGCCCGGGCCCAGCACAGTTCCGAGTGGACCTACTCAGGTAAGCCCCCACCCCAGGGGCTGCGCCTTTCCTCGTTACCCTCACCCCTGCTGGGCCTGCCCTCCCTGCCTCCGGAGAGCGCACTGACCTCAGACCCCTGATGGGGACAAGGCGAGTTCGCTCTCCTTCCCCGGACCCCCGCTGCCCCGGCCGGGGTTTCTGCTTTAGAACCTTCTCTGGCCACGGTGCTGGCTGGGAGCCCACCTGCCGCCTCTGACTGCGAAGCCCTTTGCTTTCCCCGGCTCTGCACGTGGAGGAGGAGGTTGCTAGAAAGGGCTTCCTGCCATCTCACAGAGGGTGTGCGGGTTTGTGAGCGCTTTCTTCTTGGGGAGTTCATGGTCTGAGGTTTACCCAGAACATCCCGACTTGCCGAGAACCCGGCGACTTTGCATGGCCCCTGGGCTGCCGTCTCCCAGTGGCCATGACCCTGCTGAGGCCCAGAGCTGCACATCTGGACCCGAGTCACCCCTCCCACGGGGCGGTGAAGAGAGCTCCTGCCCCTGCCCCCCTTTTCCTGCACTGCACCCAGGGATGGGGCTCTGGAGGACCCTCAGGGCCGCTGGCTGACCCACTCTCCACATGGCGCCCCCCAGCTTTGGACACCAGGGGAAGCATACATTCAGGGTGGATGGATGCCCTGTTAAGTCAAGGGCAACAGAATTAGGGACATCATGGGAGGCTCAGAGAGTCCAGCGTCAGAGGGCAGGGGCCCCCAGCTCTGACCAAGCGCCCCGCTCTGGAGCAGAGGAGGCCATGTGCGGCCAGTGCCACGGAGGCCCTGGGCCTCTGCTTCGTGTGGCTTGTTGGTACTCGGGGTGGTTCAGACGGGTAAGCGAGAGAGAGAGAATTCCAACAGTCAGGCCTTGTCCTTTCCAGGCTCAGCCCAGCCTCTGAGACTGCGGGCCTTCTGGAAAGCCACAGGGCCCAGGGAACACTCGGGTCGGGGGGGTGGGGGGCGGCTACTTCAAAGGCCTTTCAGGAATATTTGAGAAACCCACACCACTGCTAGGGACACAGGCCAAAGCCTCTTGATCCATGCAGGGGGCTGTGCTCGGGGCCTCTGGCCTTGATCCTGGCATCCCACCTCTGGGAAAGAATTGTTTAAATATTGGTTTGTAGTATTAAATCAAGAAGAGCAGAGAAATAAAAAATTGACTTTTCTGTTGATTGCAAAACTAAGCAGCTGTGAGGGGCCCCAATACAAACATCTTCCTTAAAACAAGCCATGCACTTGCCATGCAGCTACCCCCTAATGGGGGAGAGAGCTTGGGTCCTCGACTGCGAAGGGGTGGGCCTGTTACAACGACTAGCTTTCCTCCTTCTCTCCCTAGAATTATTGCCCACCTTAAAAAAGAGACATTTCCTTACTTTGATTTTTTTCAGCTAATCACTTTGGTCATCTTTGAACCTGATGCTTCCCTTTCTTGCCCTGAATCCACAGGTGAAGGCACCCAGGTGGTCTCTACCCTACTGGGACCCAATGAAAGGGGCTGGAGCAAGTAAACGGGGGGGGGGGGGGCCCCACTGGGGGGGGGGGGGGGGAGAGGGTGGGGGGGGGGGGGGGTCCTACAGTTGGGGAGGGGACTGCAAGATTGTTGGGGAAGGGGAAGAAAAACTGTGCCCTTAGGAGGAAATGGGGACAGGACCCCTGAGAGTAACACAGCAATGCCAAGCCCCAAGGAGTCTTCCAGTGCATTTATCAGCATATTCCCATTCCAGGGGAAAACTAAAGCTGTATATTAAAGACCTTCGTTGTTTCCCAAACGCCGACTGTTCTCGGCGCCAGAGACAGCAACAGGGGAGTCTGGAATCCGTGTCAAAGCCCCTGAGACGCCAGCTTCCACGGAGCGGACTTCGACGGTGTCCTTCCCGCCTCCTTCTGGGGGTCAGGCTCTGTTTTCCAGAAGGCAGACCTCTGGCCTTGATCCTGGCCTCCCGCTGGGCAGACCCTGCTGAGAGCTAACTGCCCCTGAACTCTGACCCCCCCCTTGGCTCTCTCCTGTCACAGAGGGGGCACTGGACGAAGCGCACTGGCCAAGGGAGTACCCCACCTGTGGGGGGACGAGACAGTCACCCATCGACCTGCGGAGGAGAAAGGTTCAGTACAACCCGTCGCTGAAGGCTCTGAAACTGTCAGGCTACGAGGTCCAGGCGGGCGAGTTCCCCGTGGTCAACAACGGCCACACAGGTAAGGGGCAGGCGGCAGGACTGTCCACGGGCGCTCAGCAGTGGCGGCAGGTGCCGGGTGCCAGAGGGGCACACGGGGGACGCAGAGCGCAGGTTGGGAGCTGCAGGCCCCAGGCAGGCGGCGGCCTCCACCCCAAGCTGCGCGGGAGGGCCTCTGTCTTTGCCCTCGATTCCAGGCTGGCTCCTTCCTTCTGTGCATTAACCTCTCCCCAGCTCAGTCTGACCCAGCCAGCATGCAATCCAGCTGACCGAGGCCCTGACCCGCCTGCCATCTGTGATCTGTGCCCGGCTCTGACTTTTCCATATTTTCTGTATTGAGTCTGATTGGCTCAACACGCCTGACAGGCGGGCCCAGTATTTCTCAAAGGTTTTATTTATTTATTTATTTTAAAGATTTTTATTTATTTATTTGACACAGAGGGAGCACAAGCAGGGGGAGGGGCAGGCAGAGGGAGAGGGAGAAGCAGGCTCCCCACTTGATCCCAGGATCCTGGGATTATGACCTGAACCGAAGGCAGACATTTAATCGACTGAGTCACCCAGGCATCCCTCAAAGGTTTTACAAAGAGGCTCTTGAGGTCTTGAATTAGGTCTTCTTCTAGGAAGCGGGTGGAGGCCGGATAGGAAAAGGCTGACCTGGGTCTTGGAGACCCCCCCCCCCCCCGCCTTTAGAAGTCTGGACTGGACAACTGGAAAATCCATGCTTTATGTTTACTGAACACACTTCTGAGTTTTCCAAGTGGGCCCATCTCCTCCGAGCTTCATGATACCTCCCACCCCTGGCAGGGGGCGTTGTTTAGGCTGGAGGCCAGGGGCCTCGGGAGGCTGAAGGACTTAAGGTCACACAGTCTTTGGTGGCTGAGCCGGACCCAGGCCCCTCCCCCTCATGTCTGATTCCTCAACCACGTCCTCCTTGGACACCCCCCCCACTTCCACCTGGGCTGGGCCGATTTACTGCCCACCCACAGAGGTGCATGGGGGTCATAGGACTTAGATCTCCCATGTGCACAAGTGAGAAGATAAAACCAGTTGCCCTTAATGGAGCTGGTGGACACAGGAGAGTGAAGATCTATAAAAGGCCTCAGGCACACGTGGCCTAGATCCCTGAACTCCACAAATAATTCATGAAAGCCTGATTTTATCATTAATGTCAAGCTCCTGTTTCCAAAGTTGCTCCCTGAAGCCTCCAGCAGGTTGGCAGGTTGGAGCTTCCCCTGCTCTCCTTGCCCTCGAGGAAGAAGGGCCAAAGGTGGCAGCTGAAGGCAGGGGAGAAGCTTGGTTGACCCCACCAGGACAGGCAGCCAGAAGTATCGAAGGATTGAAAACCCCCACTGGTAACATGGGCTGTTTGTGTTGCATGTCTGTTTGGTAGGGTTTTGTGCTGGGGACCCAGGAGAGGGGAGGTGTTAGGAAGGTCCCAGCTTCCCCGGGGAAGGCGGGGGGTGGGGGTGGGGGACGAAGCTTACAGCAGCTCCCTCCTCCCAGTTTGGAAAGGGCCCTGGACCTTCCTCTTATGGGCTGTACTGGGCTCTCTGAAGGCTGGAAGCCAAAGGTCCCCAATCTACCCTACATCATATCAAACATATTGGAATGCACTCCACCAGCTCCCATTACTTATATTTTTTTGATGTCAAGGATTTTGAAAGATTTTTAGAACTCTTTACAGTTGGCTTTACATTGTCAGCAAGCTCCAAACTTTAAGAATTCTACTGAAGGAAAAAACAACACCACCTTAATCAACAAATTTTCAAATCTGATAACATTTTGGTGAATAAGTTTAACAATAAAGTTGATATGATATAAACATTTATTAATTTTTATTTTGCAGGGTTCTTTCTAGATCTCGGAACCTAAGATATAAATGTATATATGTATTTATATATACATATTTTTAATTGACTTCATTTTTTAGGGCAGTTTTAGGTTCATAGCAAAATTAAGAGGAAAGTACAGAGATTTCTCATACACCCTCTGCCCCCACATACATTGTCCCCCCATTATCAATATCACTCACCAGAATGGTATGGTTTTTTAAAAAGATTTTATTTATTTATTTATTTAGCGAGTGAGCAGGGGGAGGGGCAGAGGGAGAGGGAGAACGAATCTCAAGCAGACTCTGTGCTGCGCTTGGAGCCCCACACACGGGCTCCATCCTATGACCTGAGCCGAAATCAAGAGCCAGTTGCTTAACCGACTGAGCCACCCAGGCGCCCCCAGGATAGTACATTTTTTTTTTTTTTTTTTTTTTACCACGGATGAACCTACCTTGACACAACAAAATCACCAAAAGTCCAGAGTTTGCCTTAGGGGTTGCTCTTGGTATTATACATTCTATGGCTTTGAGCAAATGTAGAATGACAGTATTCATCATTACAGTATCGTACAGAGTATTTTCACGGTCTTAATTTATCCCCTGTGCTCCGCCTGTTCATCTCTCCCCCCACTGCTATCCCGGCAGCCACTGATCCTTCTACTGTCTCCATAGTTTTGACTTTTCCAGAATGTCACAGAGTTGGAATCATACAGTATGTAGCCTTCTCAGATTGGCTTCTTTCACTTAGTAACGCACTTAGGGTTCCTCCATGTCCTTTCATGGCTTGATAGCTCATTTCTTTTTAGCATTGAATAATATTCCATTGTCTGGATAGCCCACAGTTTATCCATTCACCTACTGAACGGCATCTTGGCTGCTTTCAAGTTCATAATTCAGCAATTATGAATAAAGCTGTCATAGACATCCAGGTGCAGAATTTTGTGTGGACGTAAGTTTTCAGCTCCACTGGGTAAAGACCAAGGAGCATGATTACTGAGCTGTATGGTAAGACTGTGTTTAGTTTTGTCTTCCAAAGTGGCCGTGCCTTGTTGCATCCCCACCAGCAGTGAGTTCCTGCTGCTCCAGTCTCCCAGCATTTGGTGTGGTCAGTGTTCTGGATTTTGGCCGTTCTGATAGGTGTGCTGTGGTATCTCACTATTGTTAATTTGCATTTCCCTGATGACATACAATGTGGAGTCTCTTTCCACATGCTTATTTGCCATCTGTATATCTTTGGTGAGGCGTCTGCTAAGGTCTCTGGCCCATTTTTTAATTAGGTTGGTTGTTTTCTTATTGTTGAGTGTTAAAGGGTTCTTTGTATATTTTTGCTAGGAGTCCTTTATCAGGTGTGTCTTTTGCAAATATTTTCTCCTAGCCTGAGTTTTACCTTCTAAGTCTCCTCATAGTGTCTTCTACAGAATAGAAGTTTTTATTTTTTTAAAGATTTTATTTATTTGAGAGAGGGAGAAAGCACAAGCAGGTGGAGGGGCAGAGGGAGAGGGAGAAGCAGACTCCCCACTGAGCTGGGAGCCCGACGCGGAGCTCGATCCCAGGGCCCTGAGATCACGACCTGAGCCGAAGGCAGACGCTTAACCAACCGAACCACCCAGGCACCCCTTACAGAATAGAAGTTTTTAATTGCAATGGAGTCTAGCTCATCAATTACTTATCTCATGGACACTGTCTTTGGTGTTATGTCTAAAAAGGCATCACCACGCTCATGGTCATCTAGGTTTTCTCCTATGTTATATTCTAGGAATTTTACAGTTTTGCATTTTACATTTAGATCTGTGGTGCATTTTGAGTTAATTTTGGTGATGGGTGTGAGGTCTGTGTCTAGATTGGTTTCTTTCCACGTGGATGTCCAGTTGTTCCAGCGCCATTTGGTGAAGACTCCATTGTATTGTCTTTGTTCCTTTGCTAGAGATCAGTTGAGTATATTTATGTGAGTCTATTTCTGGGCTCTCTGTTTGGTTCCATTGACCTGTTTATCTCTTCTTTTGCTGATACTACATTGTATTGATTATTGTCACTTAATAGTAAGTCTTCAGGCCAGGTAGTGCCAGTCCTCCAGCTTTGTTCTTTTCAATATTGTGTTGGCTATTCTGGGTCTTTTGCTGCTCCATATAAACTTCAGAACCAGTTTGTTGATATCCACAAAATAACTTGCTGGAATTTTGCTTGCATTGACTCTCTAGACCAAGTGGAGAAGATCTGATACCTTGACACTATCAACTCTTTCTACCCAGGAACACAGAATATCTCTCCATTTATTGATTCTTTGATTTCTTTCATCGGAATTTTGAACTTTCCTCATATAGATCTTGTACGCACTTTGTTAGACTCGTACGTATTTAATTTTGGGGAGTGCTCATACAAATGGCATCCAGCATTTAATTTCAAATTCTACTTTACATTTTTAGGTACCCCATTTTCTATTATTAGATCCAACAGATATAAAATTATATTTCAGTAAAAAGAAATTGAAAACATAGTTTGATATTGAGACAAACTTAAATTGCTACAAAGGTTTCCAAAACTTATTCTCAATTTCCCTATTTAGTTGTGGACTAGTAACAGTGGGTGGACCAGTACTCATTGATTAATATATATATTTTTTATCCCCCAAAATATATATTCATAAGCTCCAGAAAAGCTTACAGGCCTGAGACATTGGCCTCTACAGGTCGGTGGGAGAAACAACACTATTCTCTTAGTAGGTACTATTAGCTACTCCATTTATTAGGCTCCTTGAAAGGATCTCTCATTCACCCTTCTATCTCCGTACCTGGCACAGAGCCAGACATGGGCCAGATGCACTTACGTGTGAGAGGATAAATCCCCAAGTAGATGCCCATGAGTGATGTAGGCTTCTCAGCAGGTTTCCATCTCTGAAGGCTGAGGGAGCAAGGCTGGTTTTGTCTTTAATAAACAAGAACAAAAATAAAAAAAAAAAACCAAAACCACTTTCATTTTGAAATAGTTTTAGACTAGAAAAACTGCAAAAATAGTACAGAGTTCCCACATACCCTTCTCCCACTTCTCCTAATATTAACATCCTATAACTTTACTACCTTGACAATACAACACGATTGACTACTTCACAGACCCATGTGAATTTCGTCACGTTCCCACAGATACCCTCTCTCTGCTCCGAGACCTCATCCGGGATCCCACAATCCATGGAGCTCTCCCATCTCCTTAGTCTCCTCCAACCGCGGGCAGTTCCTCCATGGTTCTTTGACCCTCACGACCTTGACGCTTCGCTGTCATTTTCTCGGGCACAGAAAATGCTTAAATCACGTGGTTCTTCTGGCTTGAAAAGAGCTTGAAGAACTTAGTTTCAAACAAAGAGGAGCACCTTCTGCTAACAGTTAAATCAATGTTCAGAATCTGGGAGGCTCAGCAAGTTCACCTTTGGGAACAGGTATTTGGCTCCACCTTTCCAAAGGCACGGTAACATGCTCTGAAGTAACATGCTGCCATTTTTCAATCCAGCCCGTGCGATCCGTCGATAAAACTTGAGGGGCAAAACACTCTGTCTGCAGGGAATTATATTTGGGGGAAACATCCCTGTCAGGAGTTTTGTCATTGCGCACGTGGGGCTAAGTGTCCAATTAGAAATTTCTGGTCTGGTGTTCTGCTTTCCAATCTCTTGGCACAGATGATTCTGCATATCTTCTTTTAAAGGCTTTTCCATTTTTTTTTTTTCCTATGAACATTGATTTGGAGGCTGGCTGCATTTTAAGCACTAAATAAATACAAAGCTCTGCCAAAGAACATGTTAAACTCTTTGGGGTCAGATTCCTGTTTTACAAGCATATGAACTTAATCACAGCTCGCTGCTGCTTTCGACAAATTGAAAGGGAAGAAGGGGACATTATGGATAGATATCAAATCCCTAACACTAACTCTTTAAGAAAGCCTGCTTGTTTATAATCCTCTTTGATGACTTTAAATAGAAAGACCTGGCTAACAGCATAGATGCTGCTTGTCCCTGTCCCAGTCCTAAATTATGTACATCCTCATAGATCTTTTTCTTCGTCACTCTCTGCTGTCACCCTCCTGTGTCTCCCTTTGGCCTGGCTCATTCCAAAACTTAACGATGTCTCTGAGGCCTGAGCCAGTGAAGGGAACAACTGTAGCTAGGTGACCAGAGTGACCTCCCTGGGGCCAATCTGTAGGGCACAGGGCAGGAGGAGGAAGTGGGATGAGTGGCCCATTTTCCCGTAGGCAAGAACTTAACACTTGAACGCATCCACTGATAAGAATGTCAAGTTAAACCCCAGGCCAGGGGTTCGTGCGTTTCCCGATTTGCTGTAGAATTTGGTCTCCAGTCTTCTGAAGACAGGTGGAGGCCTGTAATACAGGTGACATCCTATCCCGGCCACACCCCGCTCTTGGCCTGGTCTGCCCCCTCCCCCCGACCTCTGCGCCTCTGAGCAATCTTTCCACCTTCCCAGGTTGGCTTCCTTGTCCAGAAAATAAAAGCACTGAAGCCTGCAGGGATGCTCCCTTTTATGGAATGGAGTTGGCTGTTCGTTGGGCTATTTCTTTTATTTATTTATTGTTTTTTAAAAAGATTTTATTTATTTGAGAGAGAGAGAGAGAGAGAAAGCATGTGTGTGTGTCGGGGAGGGGGCAGAGGGAGAAGCAGGCTCCCCGCTGAGCAGGGAGCTCAGTTGGACTATTTCTAAAAGGCTACCCAGGATGACTGTATTAAACACCTCAACTTGGCCTCATAAACAGTACTCTGGGAGTAAAAGTCATCAAACTAGTCCCAAGAGGCCCCCCAACCCCTTCCTATTCCTACGCTGTGGGCAAATTACAAAATTGGCCAGAAGTGGAAAGTGCAATTCTGGGGCACACCCACTGGCCATATTTTTTAGGGCACCCTCCTTCCCTAGGGCTGACAAGCTGGCCCTGCCACTCCGTGGTCCTGCCCCAGACCTCCGGTTCTGGGTAGGAGGGCGTGTGCCCTGACATGGGCGCCTGCCCAGCCCGGCTCTCCCATCCTGTCCTGTGTGCCAGTCACATCCTCCCCATGGGCGACCCTGCTTATGGTGTTCTAAGCCAGTGTAGTCCTGGCTTGCACCAGAAGTGGGCAGGGGAGCAGGGGAGCTGCCTGGCCGGTAGACTTGACCCAGCCATACCCATCGGCCCCACTTGCAGCCCTCGCTCGTTTTCTCTCCCAGTGCAGATCAGCCTGCCCCCGAGCATGAGCATGACGGTCAGCGACGGCACCCAGTACATAGCGGAGCAGCTGCACTTCCACTGGGGTGGCGCGTCCTCCGAGATCAGCGGCTCCGAGCATACCATCGACGGGATCAGATTCGTGGCTGAGGTACTTTGAGGACCCCGGCCAGGTCCTCTTTCCTCTTTCAAATCTCACAGTCACTTTCCTTATTAAAACAGCCACAGAGACTGCATGATGACAGTCAAGTCACCCTAAGGTTGGTTTTTTTTTTCATTCATTCACAGCTATTTATTGATCCCTGCTATGTGCCAGGGGTTCAAGCAGGGTCCCCGCTCTCACAGAATGCACAGCAAGGCAGGAGTTTACAGCCCATAGAATGGGGCAAGCCCTCTTTGATTTCAGCTGAATTTCTATGTGTTAGATTTTCAGGGTTCTCTCTCTTGCATAGATCTGGCCTTAGGATGACCATGGTTTACAGTGTCCTCCAGAGCAAGGTGACTCATGCCCACTCTGGGAGACCTCAGGAGAACCCAGTGGCCTCATCCGAGCCCTCCGGACACTGCCAGATATTCTGCCTGGAGGGAGGTGGGGTCAGGGAAATGCCTTTGAATTGCCATCTCCCCAGAATCCCACTCATGCTCTTTCCATTCTTAGAGGACTTTCTGGTCTTGATAGATCTCATACCCAGAAGGAAAGAGGTCGGAGTTGTTTAGGAGGGACAGCATCTTTCTTTTCATTCTTCCCTGGAAACCTGAAGCATTTGAAGTCTGTATGGACCGCCCTTGACTTACTCTTTCTTGCTCCCACAGATTCACATCGTTCACTACAATTCTAAATACAAGAGCTACGATATAGCCCAGAATGAACCGGATGGTTTGGCTGTGCTCGCAGCCCTCGTTGAGGTAGGCTGAAACGACACATGTGAAGTCATAGATTGGTGTCCAAAGTATCAAGTGTAGACAAAGGGTCTTCCTCCCCGTCCCTCCTCATCTGTGTCTGAGCTCACCGTTCTTGAAAAAACTCTGACTCAGTGAAGCCCTTGCTCCCAGTCACTGGGTTCCTTCTGTGTCACCAATCTCAGAGACCTTGGATAAGTGTGACAACTGACTTAAAAGAGCTAGGATCACAGCACGGTTGACCAAACATAAACCAGCCTGAGGGCAAGGGGAAGCCAGATAAAGTGAACACCTCTGCTCTTCTCAGAAAGTCTGGAGGGCAGGACTTGTGGCTAGGTGGCAAGAAGTGGTCAATGAACTCAGTTTCCCCCAAACAAGTATTAAGTTGGATAAAATGGCCAAAAACCACTATATCCCTACTCTGGAAATGGACTAAAGGCAAACAACGCATTGAGGCATTTATTTATGAAAAGTGACTAGAATTTTGAGTAAGAACAATGGGGCTATTCCTATCCCCACCCCCTAGCTTGGTCAGCAAGGTAGTTTTACTGGGGCAGGCTGGACAGGAGAACGAGCAGCCTCACTGCCTGGGGGCGGGCAACTCACTTGATTTGGAGTGTGAGTTGAAAACTCATGCCCCAGGCTCTAACAGTAAAAGTAGTGGAAAGCAAAAGCTGAGGCTGACCTGATAACTGGCTGATCTCTGAATGTGCTTCTCAACTCACACACAAATCCATCAGCAGAGGGTGCGAATCTGATGGGCTTGAGGGGTTTGAACAACAACTTCTGCTAAAATCATTGACTGACCACAAAGCTATGCTGACCCTAGGCAGTTCCTAGAGGGCCCTAGGAATGCAGGCTAAAAATAAGATTTAAGAACAGAGTGGAGACATCAATTGGTGTACATGGCCAGGGAGACACATCCTGCAGATGAAGGCCAAGCAAATTATTAAACAGATACACAACAAACAAAAAAATTATCAGGACAATTTTTAAAAATCAGAGTTCATATTTACTATCATATATTATTTAGATGTCCAGTTTCCAAAAAAAAAAAAAAAAAAAAGTTGGGCATGCAAAGAAATAGGAAAATATGATCCATATTTAGGAGAAAAAATATAGTCAACAGATAATGACTCTGAGTGGACTCAGTGATTAGCAGACAGGATTTTCAAACAACCATCATAAACGGGTTCAAGGAATTAAAAGAAACTGTGTTCAAAGAATTAAAGGAAAGTATAATGACAATGACTAAAAAAGGGAAATCTCAATAGAGAAACAGAAATTATAAAAATGCACCAAATCGAAAGTCTAGAGTTGAAGAGTTGAAAAATCATGACATGGTCTCAAAGCAGATATGAGGCAGCAGAAGAAGGAGTCAGTACTTTTGGAGAGAGATCAAAGAAATTATTCAATCTGAGGAACAAAGGAAAAAGATTGAAGAAAAATAAACAAAGCCTTAGAGATTCACAGGAACAAGATCACACGGCCCAACATATACCTAATGGGAGTCTTGGAGAGGAAAAAGAGAAAGTGATAGAAAAAATATTGAAGAAACAATGGCCCCAAATTCCCCAAATTTGATGAAAAAAAATAATTTACTAAACCGGGAAACTGAACAAAGCCCATGTCTGATCAGAGTCGAAGTCAAACTGTTGAAATCAACAAGAGAAAAAGGATTTTTTTATAAATAGGGGACTGACAGTACAACTAATAGCCAACTTCTCATTAGAAACAAGTCATCGGAAGGCGGTGGAAAGACAGTCAGCCAGGAATCCTAATCCAACTAAACACCCTTCAACAATAAGGTGAAACAAAGGCATTCCCAGATAAAGAAAAACTGAGATAATTGCTAACAGATCTGTCTTGCAAGAAATATTACAGAAAATCCTTCTGTCTGAGAGGCAATGACAATAGACAGTAACTCAAATCCACAGGAAGAAATGAAGAATGCTGGAAATGGTAACTATAAAAGACTATGTACATATATTTTTGTCTTGTCTTTAAAATTTTTCTTTTAAAAAACCCATAGGATTGTTGAAAGCAATCATTATACCACTTATTGTTGGGTTTACGATATAGGTAGATGTAATGTCGATGACAAAAGTGGGAAAAAACAGAAATAGAGCTAGCTTGGAGCTAAGTTGCTATATTTTATGGGAATGAAGTTAGTATTAACCTGACGTAGGTTGTGATAAGTTGTAGATTGAACAGTAGTCCCCCCTTATCCTTGGTTTAGCTTTCCCAGGTTTTAGTTACCCTCGGTCAAGTGCAGCCCAGAAGCAGACGTTCCTTCTAGTGACGTATTCCAGGAGCCTCATGCTAGGTCACAGCGCCTACATCATTCACCTCCTTGCATAGGCATCACCTATCATCACGCGTCATCACAAGAAGAGTGAGTGCAGTACAATAAGATATTTTGAGAGAGAGAGAGAGACCACGTTCACATAACTTTTATTTCAGTATATTGTTATAATTGTTCTATTTGATTATTAGTTATTGTTGTTAGTCTCTTACTGCGTCTAAGTCATACACTGAACTTTATCACAGGTATGTATAGGAAAAAATGTGGTATTATATCTGGTTTGGTGTGACCCGTGGTTTCAGGCATCCCCTGGGGGTCCTGGAATGCCTTCCGTTCAGATAAGGGGGGACAGCTATAACCAGTAGAGCAACTACTAATAATTAAAAATGGCTAAATGGGGGGCACCTGGGCGGCTCAGTTGTTAAGCGTCTGCCTTCAGCTCAGGTCATGATCCCAGGGTCCTGGGATCGAGCCCCACATCGGGCTCCCTGCTCCTCGGGAAGCCTGCTTCTCCCTCTCCCACTCCCCCTGCTTGTGTTCCCTCTCTCGCTGTCTCTCTGTCAAATAAATTAGTAAAATCTAGAAAAAAAATGGCTAAATGGTACACGGAAAGTATTGGTTTCACACAGAAGGTGGAACAGAACAAAAATCCACGAGGCACGTAGCCAAACAAATAGTGAGCGACAGTCATAGATCCAAGAAATCGGAATTCATACACAGCGGAAAAAGAACTGGATCAATACCACTGACTGAAAAGAACCATTGAAAATTCACCTTTTTTCACCAAAAGCAATTTTTCTGACTTCTAAAGAGTCAACACTTACACAAAACAATGGTGACCCAACTGAGGGCAGAATTGGAGAGAGGGCTGTCCCCAGCTCAGTCACGAGTCCTGAGGATGAGGAAGGGGGCACATGAGACCAAGTCCCCCTGCCTGAGGTGAACCCTGCCCAGAGTCCCTGGGGGGTATGGTGACAGTGACTTTGGGCCAGGCCCTGAGGGCCTCGCCGGTCACCGCCGAGAAAGCTCTTTCCCTGGAAGCTGTAAAATGCTTCCGTCCTGTCTCCCTGGAAGAGACTAGTGAGCCCAGGCAGTTGGTGGCAAAGAACAGCCAGACGATCTCTCCCCACACAATGGGGGGGAAGGGGTGTGGACGGGCTGCCTCCTCCCTGCCCCCCAGGCTCTGCCCAGGCCCAGGGACACCAAACAGCTGGGTTACCAGACGGAGGTCCCTTTTCCATTCGATGCACCGCTCTGTGTTTCTCCTCCAGGTCACGGATTTCGGTGAAAACACTTACTACAGCAACTTCATTGCTCACTTGAACAACATCCGGTATCCAGGTGAGGAAAGGCCACAGCAGCGGCAGGGGGGCCGGGCTGGGGGACGGGGGCAGACAGGGCGGCACACAGGCCCCGCCAGGGGAGCACCCCCTCCCCGCGCCGGGGCTCTCGTGACAGCAATTCCTGCTGTCGGCTCAGGCTGCGAACAACCCCGAGAAACGTGTTCACAAACCCCACCTGCTGATTCCCACAGCTGGAAGCCAGGGCACCACAGATCGGGGTATCCTCGCTTCACCTCTGGCTCCAGTGAGCAGGGATGACTGTGGGCACGAGAGAGAGAGAGAGAGAGAGAGAGAGAGAGAGAGAGAGAGATGTCCTCCTTAGCTTCAGGCTGAGGAAAAGCCCCTCATCATCGTGCCTAGACAGGGCTGGTCTCCCTTTCCCCTGCCTCCAGAAGGCAGAATTCTTGTCTGAGAGGCCACTTACCCTTGCAGCCTGTGACCCGAGCAACAGCCACATCAGCTTTGACACCTTGGCTTTGTGCTTCTGACTTTGGCCCCCTCGCCCAGACTCCAGCTCCCTGACTTCAGGTTCTGCCCCTCCAGGGGGTCCCTTGACCTCTGACCCATGGGCCTTCTGTTCTCACCAGTGCATGAGTGGGGGTGGGGGATGGGGGGAGAGGCAGGGGGAGAAGCAGGGGGAGGAGCAGACTCCCCTCTGAGCGTGGAGCCTGATGACGTGTGGCTCCATGCCAGGACCCTGGGATCATGACCTGAGCCAAAGGCAGATGCTTAACCCCCTGAGCCACCCAGACGCCCCCAACGGCTGTTATTTTTATTCATAGCTACAAATACGAGCATGTATTAACACTGCCTGGAAATCCTAAACTACTCATCTGGGCCTTTGCTTTTCCCTTCTCCAGAATGCTTATTTCACATTTTCTCCCCTCTATCCAACAGCTTGCTTGATATTGCCCTCTGAATCTAAAACTTAACATGGCCCAAACCTAACTGGGTTCCCTACCACCCACCCCCAGGCTTGTCCCTAAACCGACTTCCTCATCTCAGCAAAGAGCATCATAATCCATCCCATTGTTTAAGCCCCAAATCCCAGAATCACTCTTTTTTTTTTTTACTTTTTAAAAAAAATTCTGTTTAAGGGGTGCCTGGGTAGCTCGTGACCTTCAGCTCAGGTCATGGTCCTAGGGTCCTGGGATCGAGCCCCGCGTTGGGCTCCCTGCTCGGTGGGAAGCCTGCTTCTCCCTCTCTCACTCCCCCTGCTTGTGTTCCCTCTCTCCCTATGTCTCTCTCTGTCAAATAAATAAATAAGATCTAAAAAAAAAAATTATTTTTAAGTAGGCTCCACCCCCAATGTGGGGCTTAAACCCATGACATCAAGAGTTGCATGCTCTACAAACTGAGCCAGCCAGGCACCCCTCCCGGAATCAGTCTTGATTTTCCTCTTTCCGTTATCTCTCACATCCAAACCATCAGCAGGGCTTACTGTTTTCACCTCCCTGCTTTCAATCCTCTTGTGTATAAGCTGAGAAGTAGAATTGCTGAATCATATGGTAAGTCTACGTTTAATTTTTAAAGTTGCCATCATATCATTTTCCATAGCGGCTGCGCCACGGTTCTGGAATTCTTGACTCACTTAAATATATTACAGTGATGAAACTATGCGCTAGAGCCTTTAGAAGGTTGTATCTTGAAGCCTTTCCAATAACATTAAAATTTAGAATTCTTTTTGCCTACTCATGGGATTATGCACTACCAGACTCTGATGCCTTGGTTTAGCAAGCCTATTTATGTCTATGTAAAAACTATAATCTCTTTGCCATTAAAAAAGATGCAAAGTGCTCGGGGAAAGTGAAGCAAAATTCAGCTCAACTCCATGTTTCTTCGATGGTGTCATGCTGAGCTCAGGGGCTCGGAGTCATGACAGGAACGGAAGAGGGATTCTCTAGATGCACTGATGGGTACCCGTGGCTGGGAGTCTCCGGACACCCTGCCGAAGCGCCGCTCCCCACACCCCACCTGTGGCTGAGCTTGGTTCCCTGGGGGCGTGGCAGAAGGAGCTCAGGGCGGGGTGCCTGCACCCCCACTTGGTTCTGAGTCTGCCTTTCTAATCTCTATCCACCCATTTCTTTTTTTTTTTTTTTTTACAGATTTTGTTTATTCACTTGAGAGAGAGAGAGAGAGAGAGCACAAGAGGGGGGTGGGGCAGAGGGAGAAGCAGACTCTCCGCTGAGCAGGGAGCCTGATGCAGGACTCGATCCCAGGACCCTGGGATCATGACCCGAGCCGAAGGCAGACTTTTAACCAACTGAGCCACCCTGGCACCCCTCTATCCACCCATTTCTAAGTAAGCCCAAACCAAGGAATTTTGTTCTTTCTTGGAGAGTTCTTATCCAGAAGCCCCTAGCAGTCATAATTCTTTTCTTTCATTTATCATAAAGTGTATTCTCTGCCAACAGTTGTGATGACAGGCTCATGAGTACTTTCCTATGTTCAAGTTCAATGGCCAGACTTTATAAGCACACCCCCTCCCCCTTTATCCTCGTAGCAATCCTATTGAATATTCCCTTGTCACAGATGAGGGAGCAGCCTTTGAGGAGTGAGCACCCGACCAGTGCCACGCAGCTAGGAGGAAGTATCTGAGTGGGTCTCTCCCCAAAGTCTTTGCTCTTACCCCCTTCTAGGAAGCAGCAGACTGGGGACATGTTTCTAATGATCAGCTTCGATGTTCTGGTGAATCAGGAGATTCACACATGGAGAGGTCTGAGCCTGAGCTGTCCTCCCAAGGGACACCGGTGGCCCCTCACCTTCCTTTATCTTCTGTCCTCTCTGTTAGGACAAAGCATGGTTCTGAGTGGCCTTGACATTCTGGACATGCTCCCTGAGAACGTCCACCATTACTACAGCTATAGGGGATCACTCACCACTCCTCCCTGTACTGAGAACGTCCACTGGTTTGTGCTGGTCCGTCATGTCCCGCTCTCCAGCGCACAGGTAAGGCATGGCATCACCTCCCAGTCTCCCCTTCTGACTGCCTGGCTGACAAGAGTGCTCCCCTACATCTCACCTCACGCCGACACCTGGCTCCTAGGGGGCCTTCATGCCCGGGGCTACCAGGCCTCCCCTCTGTTGCCATGGGTGATCTTACTAGCCCTCTGGCAGAGATGAGCAAGTTGAGGCACCAGGGAATCCAAGGAACCCTGAGACCTTGGATGCAGCAAAAGCACTGGGACCTGACCTCAGAGCTGCATGGTGAAGGCAATATTTACTGAGCGGATGCTCCCACCAGGTACGGTTCTAGGCCCTTGATGGACAGAACCGCCGTCCTCACGGAGCTTACATGCTAACTTCATAAATGGCTTTAGGCAAGGACATATGGACATATTGACATCGTTAGCTCTTTACCATGCTAACACTCCTGCAGCCCTTTGAGGAGAAGAGCTGTATCCGCTACCTTTTGTTCCCCAGCATAGCACAGTGCCTAATAAATATTTGTTGCGTTAACGAAAGGACAAATGTAACTGAGGTCACAGAGGCAAAGCTACATTTCCTTCTGGGTGATGTTCTTCCTCAGGAACAAATAGATCTTTTTCTTAAACTTTTCACTTCCCCAATGCAGGAAAAGGTGGAAAGACCCCTATTCAAGAATACCCACACACAAATCTGTTTGCTTCTTTTCCTCCTTTCTACTGGTGATCAAATATTCATAGAAAAAAATTAAAAGAGATGGTTGGAAGAATGGATGGATGGTTGGAAGAATGGATGGATGGAAGGAAGGATGGATGGATGCATGGATGGAAGGATGGATGGATGGAGGGATGGAAGGATGGATGCTCTGCCTGCCATGTAGCAGAACTTGAGATCTTCTCATACCTGCTTTATCAGGGTTATAGAAGTAAACCCAAGCTCTAGTTCAGTGGCTAATTATGCTCCTTTAAACCACCCAGTACCTCTTCCCCTCCATAATTCACTTCATGTGGCCTGTAGATTTGGAAACTAGAGAATTCCGTAGTGGATCACCAGAACAAGACCCTCCACAATGACTACCGGAGGACCCAGCCCCTGAACAATAGAGTGGTGGAAACCAACCTCATCAATCTCCCTAACCAGGGTAAGATCAACTCTTGTTTATCCTTTGCAGTTTTTTGAGTCCTGTTTTCTTCCTTCCCTGGGTGGATGCATCTCTTTTGGCAATAGTAGGGAAGGGAGAGTCATCTAAAGGGCAGGAGGCTCGGATGGGCCAATCTGTACAGGGCATGTGTGGGCAGAGGAGATGGCTCATCTTCCCAATCCAGGCAGTGATGCCAGTGGGTAGAACAGAGACCACAAAGATGGACAGTTACATGATTTATTTCCTACTTAGTCTTGGCCAGAGACAGTAGGAGAAGCAAGATGCTCAGCAACATCCTGATGCTCCCATAAGAGTGTAGGCTCAAGGTAAGCTTATTAAACACAACTCAAAATTATTTCCCTCACACCTTTATCTTGGTCTGTTCCCAAGCCCATCCCCAACTCCCACACATTCCCTCAAGGTGGGGTTTGCTAGAGCATGTATTGTTTACTTCATTTTCTTGGGGACCATGCCCCAGATATCAGGGTGCTGGAAGTAGGCATGACCAGTCCAGCCTCCCTGGGACCCTCTAACTCACTGGGTCAGGCTTCTTGGCTCACCTTATTGCTGTGGTTGCAAGAATGCAATTATTCTGCAATTTTCCCATCTTTATTTTGTCTGTTTGTCTGTAAAATTGTGGTGATCTGTACATTCCCTGAATTCATTGTCTTTACAGTCTATTTCTCCTAACCATTCCTGAAACCTTTACATCCTCTAATACAATAGAATTGGTCTCCAATCAATATTGCCCACTCAATATTACCCCAACTAATTTTTTTTACCCCAACTGATTGTATGTATTTTTCAAAACTTTTAAATATCCAGACATGCCCTCCCCTTCCCTCCTCATCAGTAAAGGCCCATTTGTGATTTTCTCCCGATCTTTCCTTCCTGGTTCATTGATTGTTTTCCCTTGCATTTGTTTGCTTCTCCAACAAGACTAACAGAGGAAAAAGGACACCAGTTATAATGATCATTTCCCCATATTACACTATATACGATATTAACAGTGCCCATTCCTTTTCCAAAGGGTGACATCCTGCTAAGAAGGTCCAAATGCTAGCAGCCTAGCCAAAGGGAGTATAGACCCACTGATCCGCCTCCTTGTTCTAATCCTGCCATGTTCCCATTTTCCCTGCAGATTGTATAGTTTCCCATATGCCACACCCACATGCTCTTTCCACGAGAGGGGCGTGTCACTCCAATTCACCCTCAGGAGGGAGCTCAGGTTGTTTAGATATCCGACCAAGATGCCCCACATTGCAGTTTGCCTAGATGTCCATTGTGCCCACCCTTCTGAGACTCGCTGTTTAAGATTATTACTTCAGCTCCCAGTAGATAGTAAGAAGGCTTCTTTTTTTTTTTTTTAAAGGTTTTTTTTTTAATTTATTTGACAGAGAGAAAGACAGCCAGAGAGGGAACACAAGCAAGGGGAGTGGGAGAGGGAGAAGCAGGCCTCCCGCGGAGCAGGGAGCCCAACACGGGGCTCGATCCCAGGACCCTGGGATCATGACCTGAGCCAAAGGCAGACGCTTAACGACTGAGCCACCCAGGCGCCCCTAGTAAGAAGGCTTCTTCCCCCACTTGCAGCCAGGCGACCGGAACGACAGCCTCCCTTTGTGTTAAGACAACAGAACTGGGCATCATCTTGCCCCACCTGCCCTCAGACCCAGACTTCTAGGTAGCAGCTCTGGTCTCTTGTCAGCGAAGTTGTGTTACCCACCTGATGCCTCATAGTTCCACCGAATTCCACCCCCTGATGGGTTAATATGATCAACCCATCAATAAGGAATGACCTGACAAAGAAGCAAGATTACAAAAGCAAGATAATGGTCAAATATAGATGTTTTGCAATTTATTTATTAGAAAGCACCCACATCCCCTTAAGGTCAGGGCTCCTGAGCATCACATGAGAAACCAAGGTCCAGGGGTAGAACCACCTTTGACATCTTAGCCCTTGGATTCTGGCAGCTTACACGCCTCAACTCAGACAGCGTGAAGGTGCTTGAAGACAATGGGATGGGAACATGGAGGGCATTCTAAGGAACCTAAAATCCTTCCCATAAGTACAGGTGTGGGGAATGGTGTCTGGCTGTCCCACATTCTGTTTTCACAAGTACCACCAAACTTTTGACCTTTCTGTATTAACTCTTCTTTTTATAGGATATAATCCAGGTCCTTCCTGAGTTCCAGCTTTATATAAACAAGCTCGACGATAAGCTGGAATACTTGAGAAGACTTATTGAAAAGAAAAACAGGAAAGAAGAACACTACAGGCGGTGAGCTTGAAGAGGGGGTGTACAAGACGAGGTGGCCCTCCCCTGAGCCCATGCCCTGCCGGGCTCCCCCCGGGTCCCCCCGGCTCTGAGAAATCCCATGTCGGCATGGCAGCCTCCCCGAGGCTTCTGTTCAGTTTCTGAGTTAAGACATGGGAAACTGGGGCGCCTGGGTAGCTCAGTCGTTGAGCGTCTGCCTTCGGCTCAGGTCATGATCCCAGGGTCCTGGGATCGAGCCCCGCATCGGGCTCCCTGCTCGGCGGGAGGCCTGCTTCTCCCTCTCCCACTCCCCCTGCTTGTGTTCCCACTCTCGCTGTGTCTCTCTCTGTCAAATAAATAAATAAAATCTTAAAAAAAAAAAAAGAGACATGGGAAACCATCATCCGTGAGAGTAAATGAGGTAGTTTAAGGGTATGAGAAGGGGTTTGTTAGACGACACCAATGGGAATTGATTGGAATAGAAATTTAAAGGAAATGGAGCCCTAAGTATCTTCCTATCAAATCATGCATGTTGATCTGTGTAAATTACAAAGCAGCCCGGCCTGCCCTGTGGGATTTAGGTGTAATAAAATGTCTTTGGGAATTTGTCATTTGAAAATTTCTCTTTTCTCTTCCTAGTACCACTTTGAATATGCCTTCTTTGCCATCCCCCTAGGGACACCGGGGATGGGACAGAGATCAAGGTGGGAGGGGTTCCAGGACCAAGTTTAGGAAAAAGGAGAGAGTCTTACTTTGGGAACTTGTCGGTGGGGAGGTCTGGAGCCCTGGCCAGGCTGTGTGAGCAAAGGAAAAATAGAGGAGCAGGATTGCGGGCTCCCAGGAGAGATGGGGAGGAGAGGGGAGGAGAGGAGAGAGGACCTCCCTGCAGATCTCGTCCTCATCAGTCAGATGGTGGCTGGGCCTTGTCAGTAGAGCTGGGTTCAAGGGCCGGTTCTGCTGCTCACTGTCATGATCGCTTACTGCGATAATCACCGAGGTTTGGGTACACTGATGCGTGTTTTTGACTGAGGCCCCTTTCTCACCACTCGCTCTTCGACTCCCCCGTCTCCGGCCCAGCCCCCCATGTTCTTCCCAGTTCCTTTGTCCGCTCTCCTTACTGGCTTTGTTCCTGCACACACTGTCATCCATCACCTCTGACTTCCTTTACCCCTCAGGGCGGTCCTCAGCAGAGCTGCATTTCCCCCAGTTTACTGAAACAGAAGCCAAGATGCAGGACAACCCGGTGACTCGCCCACCATCTCCCGGGTAGAAGATGGTAGAGCCAGGATCTGAAGCCAGGTCTTTTGTATCCAAGTTGTTTCAGCTACAGAAGGCTTCCCTTTCATTTATCCAAGCGTCGTAAAGCACCTGCCACGTGCCAGGCGTGGGGCTGAGGACTGGGCCACAGAGATGGGGCGGGAGGGCTGGTTTCCACACTGGGAGCTCAAGTCCTGTGAGCAGGACAGACATTGAGCTAACCCATCGCCCTCTCGCCAGAGAACAACGGTTTGTGACCTCCGCAGAGGGGCTGGGGCTTGGCTTGGGTTGAAGGAGTTCACCTAGGGAGCCCAGCGGGAAGGCGAGGGGCGCCGCAAGCGGGGGTGGGGGGGTTGGGGGCGTGGTAGCTTGTGCTGAAGGGAAAACACGGGAGGGAGAGTTTGGTGCCGCTAGGGAAAGGGGGTACGGGGGAGGTCGGGCACACCAGCGCCTCTGTGCCACTGAGGTGTTTTGGATCTTCTCCTGCGGGTGACGATGGGCGGCTGCTGCAGGATGGTCAGCAAGGAAACGGCATTCGCTGCGGTAAGATTCATCCTTTCCACCAGCAACGAGGGTCTGCGATGAACTGCAGTGGAGACAGTGAGCAGCACAGCCCAGGGGTTTACGTAAACAAGTGAACGAAGACATAAACAGGATTACACATGCCTGTCTGTCCTCAAAAACAAGGGGAAAATGAACCAAAAATTAATTATAATGGTTACCTAAAAGGGGAGGCAGAAGAAGAGTGGAGGATGGGGCTGGAAGTTGGGCTTTTCTGAGCGCACCCTGTTCTGTAGTTTTAACTTTGGAAACTTCCTTTTTACATCCTTTTTTTTAAAAAAAGATTTTATTTATTCATTTGAGACACAGAGATACAGAGAGAGAGCACGAGCAGGGGGAGAGGCAGAGGGAGAGGGAGAAGCAGGCTCCTCGCTGAGCAGGGAGCCTGATGTGGGGCTCGATCCCAGGACCCTGGGATCACGACCTGAGCCGAAGGCAGACGCACAACCATCTGAGCCACCCAGGTGCCCCCCGTTTTACATCCTTATAAAACAAAATTAAATTTTAAAGATCTCTTTAAATCCCTAAAACTTAAAATGTGAAAACATAGTAAAATGACCAAATAGTTGTATATTGAGTTGGTAGCATCACAGAGAAGAATTTTTTCCAAGTTATTTTAATTTGCTAATTTTATTTTTTAAAAGACTTTATTCATTTATCTGAGAGAGGGGGAGCACGAGAGGCAGGAGGGTCAGAGGGAGAAGCAGATTCCCCACTGAGCACAGAGCCCGGTGTGGGGCTCTACCCCAGGACCCTGATATCATGCCCTGAGCCAAAGCCAGACACTTAACCAGCTGAGCCACCCAGGCGCCCCTAATTTATTTTTTTAAAGATTTTATTTTTAAGTAATCTCTACACCCAACTTGGGGCTCCAACGTACAACCCCAAGATCAAAAGTTGCATGATCTACCGACTGAGCCAGCCAGGCCCCCATCCAGGTTATTTATTTATTTATTTTAAAGATTTTACTTTTTAAGCATTCTCTACATCTAATGTGGGGCTTGAACTCATGACCCCAAGATCAAGAGTTGCATGCTCCACCGACTGAACCAGCCAGGCGCCCCATCCAAGTTAACTTTAAACATGGTGATTTTACTGTCACACCTAGTGGGGTAGGTATGTCCTAAGGACAAGAAGAACTGCAAAGAAATCCAGACAGTACTCAGGAACCTTGTCAGTATCTGGTCAGTACTGGTCTTGTTACTTTGAAGCTGTGTGTGCCCAGGTGTGTGTAATTGCTACACTGTTACTATATGGATATAATTATGTTTACGCCCTCAGTAACAAGATTTTCAGGATAATACAACAGAGATCCAAATATAAAAGCAAAAAAGCTAAGTAAAAACCCTATAATTGTAAATTCGAATTGGAAATATCAGCGTGACTTGATAAATTCTGTTTCTAAGGGGCATGTATTTTATAGCCTTATGTAGTTCTCAGGCCTGGAAACAACCATGAGCAGCAACAATGGACACCTTGTGCCTGGACAGGGGTCTCTCTCTTTCCCACCATGAAGAACCAGGGCTCCCTGGAGAGATGCCGAGTCCAGATCTGGGGCAAGGATATACACGATGGGTCTGGGATATCTTTTTAGGCCAGAAAACAAGAAATTTACCTAAGACTACTGGAGTCATGCCCAAAAGACACAGGGGCCATCTGACATGGGCTCTTGGGAAAACCTAATGGTCAAAAAAATATATCAGAGAAAGAATAAAACTGCAGTGGATCAAAACATATCAAATATATAGAAAATTCATGAACTCATATGGTGCTAAAACAATGAAAGAAAACTCATTGGTCAACTTTGGAGGTTGCTAGGGGAACAATTTATTATTCTGTAAATTGATAATAGAGGGGAAGAAGCAAGTGTTTGTCCTGCCTTTTCTGTCCAGATTGTATTTTGGAGAAATCTCATAGTGGGTCCTGGGCTGCTGTAGCCAATGACCACAAACTGCCTGGCTTAAAAGAACAAAAATGTATTTTTTTCCCACAGTTCTGGAAACCATAAATACGAAATCAAGGTATTGGCCGGGCCAAGGTCCCCCCAGGCCTCTAGGAGAGAGACCTTCCCTGTTTCTGCCAACTCTGATGCCCCCAGGCTCTTCTTGCCCAGGGCTGCCTGCCTCCAATCTCCGCCTCTGTCTTCACATCACTTCTCTCTGTGTCTGTGTCCCTCGGTCTGTATCTTACAACACTTGTCATCGGTTCTAGGGCCCACCCGACAATCCAGGATGATCTCATCTCAGAATCCCTCATTAAAATAAAATTAAAAATCCTTAATGACATCTGCAAAGATCGCTTTTTTTTCAAATAAGGTCACATTCACAGTTTCTGGGTGGATATATCTTTTTTGGAGGGGGCACCATTCAACCCACTACAGGTGGTGAATGGAAATTCTTGGAGCAATTCCAGCTAGTAAATTCAGAAGGAATCGTTTTACAACCTCAGTGGAGTGGTGGACCCAGGTGATGATCTTCATCAGCTCCTAGCACCTGTAGGTGGAAGGTTGAGAAGGTCTTTGTCCAACAGCCTGGTTGGGCCGGCCACCTTTGGAGATACTCAGCAGTTTTAACATCACTCCGCGTGAAATAAGCTAACATTCTGTGCCTCTTGGCATACACAGCAGTGTCAATGAAGACGAGCTGCAAAAGAGAATTTTTTTTTTGAGCCTGAATCTAATTAAGCCTGTAGCTATGAGCAGTTTTCAGAAAATGCAGGGGATAGAAGACCAGGTGTTCACCGGGAAGACAAAGGCTCCATGAAGACTGTCCTTCCCAAGAAACTATTCCAAATACCTGAGAAGAGTAGCTGGCGTCTAAAGGTGCTCAGTGACAATGTGCTGAATGAATGAATCTAGACCACAGAAAAAATTCCTAAAACTCAGCAAGAAAAGGACTAGCAACCTACAAGAAAAATCGTAAACAGGGACAAGCTGACAATTTACAGGGGAGGAAATGGGAATGCCAATACATGCATGAAAAGGCTCATTCTCACTAGTAACGAAGGTAATGAAAAGGAAAACCACAATAAGCTGCCGTTTCACACCCCCAGCCTGACACAAACTTCAAAAAGTCTGACAATATCAAGAACTGCTGAAGACGGGGGCGCCTGGGTGGCTCAGTTGGTTAAGCGACTGCCTTCGGCTCAGGTCATGATCCTGGAGTCCCGGGATCGAGTCCCACATCGGGCTCCCTGCTCGTCAGGGAGTCTGCTTCTCCCTCTGACCCTCCTCCCTCTCATGCTCTCTGTCTCTCATTCTCTCTCTCTCAAATAAATAAATAAAATCTAAAAAAAAAAAAAAAAAAAAAAAAGAACTGCTGAAGACGAGGGGCCATCTTCATCCTCTGCTGGTAGGATTGTCAATGGGAACACACACTCTGAAAGCAACTTGGTGATACCTATAAAATGGAACACGTGCATATCCTATGACCTAGAAACCCCACTTGTAGGAGTTTACCCTAGAGAAGCTTGATGTATGCATCAGGGACAAAAGTGTTCGCATCAGAATTACCTGTGGTTGAAACATATGGGAAACATCCTAAGTGTCTGGGAACAGGATAATGTACAATAATCATCTAGGTAGTAGAGTAGTAAAGAATGAATGAACCAGAACCACACATGTCAACGTGGGAGACATTCACGAGCATGATGAGCCATAAAAGCAAGCAGCAGGAAAAATATATAGTGTAATATTATTTCTAAAAAGTTGAACAATCATAGGGGCACCTGGCTGGCTCACGCTTGATCTTGGGGTTGTGAGTTTGAGCCCCATGTTGGGTGTAGAGATTGCTTAAGAATAAAATCTTTAAAGAAAAAGTTGAACAATAACAAAATAATTATGCACATATATAATCTTGAGGTGGCATAATACACAGTAAAGGTGATTCATAAGAAAACATCAAATTCAGAACAGTGGTGGTGTTCATTATGGGAGAGAGGGAGGGGAACACAGGGATTTCACTTGTATCTGTGATGATGTATTGCTTAAAGTGCGTGGCGGGTACATGGGTGTTCATTACTCTTTATTAATTATTATTTAATACCTTAAAAAATATGAATCTCATCACATCACTTTCCTACTCAAAACCCTCCAATGGTTTCCCATTACACTTTGACCAAATACCAAGGCCTAATTGTGGTCTCTACCATTTGGCCCCTGACTACTTCCTGGATATCATCTGTCCCTTTTGCTCACTGAGCTCAGGCTATAGTGTTTTTCAGACATACCAAATATATCCCAACTGCAGGGCCTTTGCACATACGATTCTCACTGCACTGAATACAGGGCACAGGCTTCTGTTCTTTCTTGCTGTGCTTCTCCACCCACATCGCCAGAAAAGCCACCAGGCCATCTTCTGTTTTGCCCCAGAGATTGACAATGAGCTTGAGATGACCCTGGCTGTCTCAGGTGACACTGTGGTGGGCTGCTTCTTCACCATTTTGCCCTGATCTACAATTCCAGGGCTGGGGCCATTGCTAAGTGATCCTGTTCGGGGCGGAGTCATCTGTGGATTGGGAGAAGAGCTTGCAGAATGGCCCTAGGAAGGATGCGTTGTGGAGGAGGGATGGACTGTCATCCAGGGTAGAATCATGGTGGTCTCCAGAATCCTCTCCAGTGGATTCCTGGGCCGATGAGCCTTGTGCTCTCTCCAGCCGCCCTGGGCCACTGGCAGATTCAAACAAGGGCCCAGGGCACAGCTCCAAGTGCAGGGAGCAAGGCTGGTGGGGGCTCAGCACTGACCCAGCTTCTGCGAGCGTGTTAATTATAAGGGTCACTCGCATTTATGTTGCTTCAAAAGTTACCGAAAGTTCCCATAGACCTCATTTCCCCTTGAGCCTCACAGCAGTGCCATGTGGTGGGGACTCTGACTCCCAAATTCGAGGCAGGGAAACTGAGGCCCAGAGTGCCTCAGGGATAGAACTGGGATTCTGTGTCTTTCCACTGTCCTGTGATACCTCCCTTTGGGGCGGGGAGGAAGATCAGGCAATGCTCCCAGCAGGGGTGGGAGAGGTCCAAAAAACGTCATGGCTTTCAGCCCTCAGGGAGCAACTATGAGGACGAAAAACTGTTTCAGGCGCACTTGCTCCTGAGCAAACTTATTCCCCCCTCACCTCTTATAGACCCATGAGGACACTGACTCGTATTTCCAGGCCACGGGCCCTCACTGGCACTATGTGTGGTTTCTCACCCAGGCGCGAGGGTTTGGGAAGGAGCTCAAGGGTTTGGGAGGGAGCTCGAGCAAGGCAGGAAGCCGCTGGTCTGACCAGAAACTCACTCACGCGCTAGTGTTCCCGGGGCCCCACCAGGCCAGGGCCACACTCCTGGGAGTCACAGTGGGCGGCGGGAGGCAGGGTCACCTGTTACTGCCACGTGAGCATGGGGGGGGGGCAGAGCTTGCTGGGCACAGCAGTGGGATGGGCGGGAGCTGGAAAAGGAGGGGAGGCCGGGGCAGATGGGGTGGCACAAGTTGTCTTTTTAGGGAGGTGTCCACAGCCACCCGGCCTGGCCAACCTGCTCACCAGCCCGGCTGGGAGCTTTGGCCTCCTCACTGTCCAGGGCCTTCCAGGGGCTCCTGGGGGAGTGGAGGCCTTGGGCCTGAGGGAGACCCCTTGGAGGCAGGAGAAATGAGAGGGAGAGACCAGGAAGTGACCCCGGGAGGGGCTGTCCACCCTGCAACACTTGCAGGTAAAATTCTTCTATTGAAGTTTTTATTTTTTATTATTATTATATTTTTCTATTAAAGTTTTTAAATACCTTAGTACGTTTCAGCCCATTAGCTTGCTCAGTTTTGATGTAGCAAGAAATTGGGAATTTTGCAAATGTCTAACCCTAAAGAATTCATCTGAAGACCGGGCGGGCATGACATTTGTGTGTGTGTGTACAAAGAGATCCGGAAGTTTCCACACCAAGGATTTAAATCATAGAGTCTTCTTAGGTGGGTTAGAGTATGACATTTTCCTGCCTCATGAACGAGCATTACCTCTGTAATGAGGAAAAAAAAAACACACACAACAAAAGAAAGAAGGAAAAATCTGGAATCTTCTGGCATGACCAATTTTTCCACTTTTCTGTAGTCAATTAAATTCTGTTTTAATTGTATTGAAAGGTTGAAAATGAAAGTTTTTAATCATCCACTGACATTTTTACAACGTCTCTGGAAACTATAAATATTATTGTCTAATTGTGTTACTGCTTTACTGTTAATTTATGATCCCAGCTGTTCACTGTTGCAAACAACACACACCAGGAATTTGGCTGAATTTAGTTTAAAAACGAAAACAAACAAAAACACCCAAGAAAAAAACTTAAAAGGCTTCAGGCGGTATTAATTTCAGGCTGATGTTGTTTTCCCTCCGAGTGTCCTCGTGAACACTTTTTGAAGTAAATTGCTGGGGTCAATTTTGTTTCCCCTGCGCTTTTTCCCTGGCAGCGGCAGGAGGTCCCAGGGCACATCCTATCCCGGGGACAGCACAGAGAATCTGCTCCTCAAACAGCCTCAAAACCAGCTTCACGCTGTCACTGGAAAAAAGCCACGGGCGGCCGCCCCCTCGGGGCCAGACGGGGCCGGTCTGGGAGCAGAAGCGGGAAGACCCCCTCGGCAGGCCCTGAATCCCAATCCCAATGTTCCAGGATGGGGTTTGTGTGCCTTCAAGGTCCTCGAGAGCAGTCGTGAGTAACACAACATCCCTCAGATACCGCCTGTTAGCAGTTCCAGGGTGCGCTCAGCGGGTGTTTCTCTCGCCAGTGCCAGAACTTTCCACAAGGCCTTCTGTGTTGGTGCCATTTTGTGAAAACTAAGGAAAGCAAAGGTTTTGCGGCAGCCGGATGGGAGGGCTGAGCAGGCGGGCTGGGTTTGCAGGGGAGGTGTTGCCCCCCAGTGGCCACTCTGAGGATGGCGGGGCCCCTTGAAGAGCTTTCCTCCCATTTTTCACATTGGTAAACTGAGGTACGGGGAACCCATAAAGGTCTCGGGGTAAGTTACAACCACCACAGCGCATGTCCCTGAATTCCTGTTCTTTCTCACACAGGAAGGCGGGCGTGGGATTGCCCTGGGCTGTGGTCCCTCCTGCCTCCACTGTTTTCTGAATATCAAAACACCTTCACACCTGGCTGACAGATGCCCAGCTCTTCCTATCCACCCTCTTGTCACCAGGGGCTGCCTCCCCGCAGCTGAAAGGGACAGGCCGGCCATTCAGATGCCCCTCTAGAGCCCCGCTGCCGTCTGAGGGCCTAGGCCATTCAGAGGGAGCCTGCACGGGCAACCCCGGGCCTCCCACAAGTGGATGCTCGGGTTACAGACACCAGGTCCTTCCAGGGACAACTGCTGTGCAGAGAGAGGGAGGGTGAGTGTGGCTGAGGCTTGTGGGCAATGAGCTGCTGGTGGCGGCTGGACGCCCGCCCTCGGCTTCCACAGAAATTCCCCACAAGGCCTCCATGGAGCCGATTTTATTGCATTTCTGATCCTCACAAACACACACTTTCCAACGAGGACACAACACAGCTTTCATTTTGTTTGCGCCTCAGAAACAACCAGGGAGGCTGGAGGGCCTGGTTAGGAAACTGAGACCAGAGAGTGTGCTCTGACACACAGCCTCTTAGTGGACAAGTGGGAACTCAACTCCAAGTCCTGTGCTCCAGCCACTTTCTCGCTGACGCTTCGGGCCCCTGGGACTGGCCTAGGGAACAAGTCAGCAAGAAGAAGAGGGTGCATTGGGGTGCATACCAGCAGCCTCACCAAAGGAGACCCCTTGGGCTGAGTTTTTGGGTGTTGGGACCTGAGCATCTTCGGAACTCGTGTTAGATGTTCCATTGGCCCCTACTCCAGAGTTCCCCGCCCCGCGCCTGGCAGGCTAACAGATGCCTGTGGATGCAAGCTGAGGGGAGAGGGATCCCCAACCAATCCAGGGTGGGCCACTCAAATGTTGGTCTCTGTTTCAGTGCAGACATGAGAAAAGTCTGCTGACGCACATTCTTCTTCTTCTTCTTCTTTTTTTTTTTAAGATTTTATTTTTAAGTGATCTCTACACCCAATGTGGGGCTCAAATCCACAACCCTGAGATCAAGAGTTGCATGATCTACCGACAGCCAGCCAGGCGCCCCTGATGCCCACCCGTCCTAGAAGTAGACAGAGATGGACAAACAGAGCCCTGGACCGGGAAAGTAAAAATCCAGATGGGACCGCTAGCCCTTGTCAAGGATAAAAGGCCCCACGTTCATGGAAGGGGCGTCTGAGGCAGTGCCCCACTGCCCATGCTCAAGAACAAGGGCACCATATGTTCTGCTCACTCTGTCCGCCAAACCCAGTCCACCTGCTGAGCTCTCCACATTTAAGAACAAGGAACAGAGGTGCAAGGACATCAAGCAACTTGATCCAGGTGCCTCGGGTATGAAACAGCAAAGCAAGATCTAGAACCTAGGTCTTCTGTTTCTCAGGCCAGTGATCTCTCTACTACATTTCCCACCTGAGCGGACCTCGTAGGGCTCCTGTCAGAAGTTCACCATCAGAGATTACAAATCCTTTATGGTCAGGGTACCTGACTCTCTTGATTTCAGCTCAGATCTTGATCTCAGGGTTGTGAGTTTAAAAAAAAAAAATCCTCTACGGGCGCCTGGGTAGCTCAGTCAGTTAAGCGTCTGCCTTTGGCTCAAGTCATGATCTCAGGGTCCAGGGATCGAGTCCCGAGTCAAGCTCCCTGCTCATCGGGGAGTCTGCTTCTCCCTCTGCCTCTGCCCCTCCCCCTGCTCGTGCTCTCTCGCTCACTCATTCTCTCAAATAAATAAATAAAACCTTTAAAAAAATCCTCTATGGTCAACAAGCTTCTCTTTGAAAACGAAAACATTACAGGGCAAGCTAATAGAGTAGGTCTAAATCTCTAGCTGGCAGTGAAATATTGCTCTGATTGGCTTTGTTCTTTAGGGAACTATTTTATATAAGACTGTTTTCAGAGACAGCAAATCCAGATCAAACAGGTTTTAGCAGCAAAGGGAGTCTATTGGTTTACCTAACTGGAAAATTCGGGTGAGGTCTGGCTTCGAGCAGAGCTGATCCCAGTGCTCACACCATGTCATCAGCGTGGAGCTCATTGTCCCTCAGCTCTGCTCTGCCCTCTGCGGGTCTTGTTCTCACGTAAGCCTTCCCCCCCAGGGTGGGTCCCAGCAGCTGCAGGATTCCCTCCTCTCAGCTCCACAGCCAAGGGGGAGACCTGGAATAGAGACCCCCATCCAAAGTGGGACCCTGGAGAGAAGATCTTCAGCAAAAGGGAGACCAGGAAAGAAGTCCACCCAGTAACAGGAAATGGCGAGGAAACCTGACGGTCCAGGTCTCAGACACTGGGGGAAGGGTAAAAACGTAGGCCTTAGGGGGGCACCTGGGTGGCTCAGTTGTTAAGCGTCTGCCTTCGGCTCAGGTCATGATCCCAGGGTCCTGGGATCGAGCCCCTCATCGGGCTCCCTGCTCAGTGGGAAACCTGCTTCTCACTCTCCCACTCCCCCTGCTTATGTTTCCTCTCTCTCTGTGTCTCTCTCTGTCAAATAAAGAAATAAAATCTTTAAAAACAAAAACAAACAAAAAAAACGTAGGCCTTGGCATTCCAGAAGCACAGGCCAGCCCTCTGCTGGCTTTAGGGTTCAAATGCACATGATGTGCATGTTAAAAGAATACAAAAATAAAAACAACAGGGAAGAAAAAAGTAAACCAAAAGTTTGACAACAACTTCAGGTGACTGACAGGAAGAAACACAAAAATATTTTGGGCATAATTGCAGGTATTTAATAATGACTGGGAATCTTAGGTGACATTAAGTTCTTTTGAATTTTGGTATATGAAATAGAGGTATTGTATAAAAACAAGGCTTTATTTTTTTTTTAAGATTTATTTGTTTATTTGGAGGGGGAGGGGCAGAGGGAGAGAGAATCTCAAGCAGACTCCTTGCTCAGCACAGAGTCTGACGTGGGGCTTGATCCTACATCCCTGAGATCATGACCTGAGCCAAAATTAAGAGTCAGATCTTCAACTGACTGAGCCACCGAGGCACCCCAACAAGGCTTTATTTTTTAGAGATCCATAGTATATTTTAGGATGAAATGTCATGATGTCTGTAATTTACCCTTAAATATTTCAGCAAAGAAGGAGGAGGAGGAGAGGAAATATGGCAAATTTGTAAGTGTTTTTTTTTTTTTTTTTTTTTTAAGAATCATTCTTGGGGGGGAAAGGGTCATTACAAGGACGTGTCTAGGAGTCGTAGGTGTTTGGAGCCTTTCTAGACTGAGAACAGGAACAGAGACAGCAGGGGAACAAGAAATGGGGCCCGGGACCCTCATGGTTGGTCACATCCTGTCCCCTTACAGGAGCGAACAGGTGAATTGCAAAGTCAGGTAAATTGACAGGAGCCCTGACTCCTGTTCACGCCCCGTTTCCAGCCTTGGCCAGTGGTGCTGACCTGTCCCTCTCAGAAAGCAAAGCACTCAAGTCCTTCCTTCCCTGGTGACCCCGAGACAGGGCCAGGGTGCTGGCACCCACCAGTCCATGTAGGTACAGACCCTGCATCACCCAAGAAAAGGCTTTCACTCTGAGGCTCCCGTCCGGAGGATGGGAATGATCAGTGGGGCTCCCTTTCCACCAGGACATGGCTTGGGGGCAGACTCTGCGGACAGAAGGTGGCTGAGATGGCAGGTTCCCTTGGACCTGAATGACAAAGGGGGGTGAGACGTCTGCGCCCACCCTCACTGAGATGCCGAGCAGGGGTCTAGGACAGGACCAAGGGACGGGGGCCATACAGAGGTGGGGACGAAGGGCTGGGCTCCGAGCAGGAAGGCTGGGGACCCATGTGGGAAGGACATCCAGCTGGGGGAAGCTGCCTGTTCTCACTCACACTGAATATGCACACACTTGGGGTCACCCACTGCGAGCAGCACTCTGCAAGCTGACTGAGTTGGCTTCCCCAGGAGCAGAGCCTGATCGAGGATTCCAGGGCAAGTCTGTCATTTGGAAGGGGGAAGAAAATCAGCAGGCGCCGCTGCTTCATCCCCCAGAGTTGCGCAAACGTGTAGAACACCCTCGGACTGATCCCACCGGAGGGACGAGGGCACCCCGGGGCGTCTGCACATCAACCCCACCGGCCAGTGGGGGGCAGGGCTGTTGCAGGGGCAGCCACCCCCAGCTCTCGTGGGTCACCCTGGGCTCAGAAGAACGTCTTCGGGGAAAGAGGAGAGCAGAGCCAGTCATACAGAGTCTCAGCCAAGGCGCCCCCAACCCCAGACACGGACATGGTCAATCTTCTCAACAATACTACAAGGTAGATACAAATACTATTATTATCCCAATTTTTCAGATTGGAAAATGAGGCAGAGAAGTAACTTACCCGAGTGGCAGAGCCGGGATTCAAAGCCATGCTGTCTGGCTCCAGAGTCCGGCTGGAATGGGCTGGGCTGTGTTTAGAGGTGGTGAATTGCCCATCAATGAAGGCATTCAAGCAGAGGCCTGATGACAACGGTAGGAATGTTGAACAAGGGATTCCTACCAGAGACAGGGACTAAGAGACAAAGTCCCCTTCAGTATTGAAATCCATGATCTTTTGAATGGGTAGGGCTGCGGAGAGGCTAAAACGCTCCCCACCGCTTGAGTGGGCTCCAAGAGTTCCACGAATACACCCCTGCCCCCTCGAGTTCACACAGGACTCGCCGGGCAATTAACTGACATGCGGGCTGGTTTTCTAGCGGACTGGCCACCAAGCAGGCACTGAGGGCCTGCCTGGGAGACACCTGGCCCCACACCTGGGGGACAGCACATCGGAGCCCAAACCCTGCTAGCCGTGCAATCAGCCAGCCCGGAGGCCTCTCCCCCAAGCCCTTCCTGACGCCCGTGGGCCCTGTTAGCCTCAGGGAAGCTCAGGGCAGTCCAGACCCCACGTGGACAAGGCTGACTCCACCTCACCTCCTGGGCTCAGGGTCCTCATCTGTAAAATGAGGACAATGATGAGACCATCACTGAGGTCCCAAGTTCGGGGACTGCGGGGTTCAGGCAAGGGAGTGGCGGCCAAGCCTGGGCTTCTAGAACAGCTCAGTCACTCTTGGGGAAGCTGAGAACAGCACAGTCTGAATTACAAAGAAGCCTGGGTTGTGGAATCATTACAATATGCTGTATGTTTTCTTCATTCAAGTACACAACATATGGCAGATTGTTAATCAAGTAGTTAGAACCCCGAGATCTCGGCTCACGCCCTTCCTTCTGGGAACCTTGACCTAGGCATCCTTCTTTATCTGCAGAGTCACGTCCTTGCAGCACCTGGCTCAGGCATGAAGATTGCTGTGTTAACCAAGCAAAGTACAAAGAACTATTCTTCATTCTCACACGAAACACGAGACGGGGGCACGTGCAGTGACTCAGTCTGAACCCCAAACCTCAGAACAACAATGCTACCAAGGCCGCCCAGGGAGGGGCTGCGGCTGTTACAGCTTGGAGCCCCGGGGTCACCTGGTTGGGAATTAAACCCGGTCAATAAGCACTTATTGAGCACCTGCTGGAAGCGCTGGGCAGGCATACGCTAAGTGCCGTCAAGCACTCTGCTCTCCAAGGCTGTGCCACCTCCATGGGGAAGCTGATGGACGGAACGCTGTTCGGTACAATGGACATGGGGAGGAAATCCCGAGAAATTCAGGGGCTTGCTTCTAGGACATGGAGTCTGTGGCCGAGTGGGGACCAGACTCTAGGCCTCTTGATTTCCAAGATCACACCAACTCCCCACCGCATAGCACAATTCCCTAGAGACAGGTGGTTTACCAATGTGTATTTTTAAAATATTTTTATTAATCATTTCTTTTATTTAAAATGTACAAATTGATATTTGGACATATGCATACATCCATGATATTACCCCACAGTCAAGATAATGAACATTTCCATTATTCCAAAAGTTACCCCCAGGCAGCGACTGATCTGTTTTCTGTAACTTTAGATTAGTTTGCATTTTTAAGAGATTTTATTTATTTGAGAGAGAGAGAGGAGCAGAGGGACACAGAGAGAGAATCCCAAGCAGACTCCCTGCTGAGTGTGGAGACTGACTCGGGGCTTGATCTCACTCACGACCTGAACTGAAATCAAGAATTGGAAGCTTAACTGACTGAGCCACCAAGGTGCCCTGATTAGTTTGCATTTTCTATAATTTTATATAATTGAAGTAATACAGTATGTACTTTTTTTGGGGGGGGTTGGCTTCTTTCACTTACCAGAATTACCTTGAGATTCATGCATATTGTAGCACTTGTCCATTATTCCTATCTTTTTATTGCTGAGCAGTACTCTGTTGTATGGATATACCACAATTGGTTTATCCACTCACCTAGGGATGCACTTTTACATTGTTTCCAGTTTGGGGCCGTTACAAATAAATCGGCTATAGACATTTGCATACAAGCCTGTGTATGGAGAAATGCTCTACTTTCTTTGGGTAAATACATAGGAGTGGAATGCTGGCTCACTCGTAGATGTACCAATCCCTTTTTAAGAGACTGGCAAACTGGTTTTGAAAGGGGTCGTACCATTTTACAATCCTGACAGCAGTGTGCAGGGGCTTCTGTCTCCACATCCCATCGACACCCGATGTAGTCAGTCTTGGTGAGTTCAGGCATTCTAACAGGTGCGTTAAAGTAGCTCTTTGTGGTTTTAATTTGCATTTCTCTAATTACTAATAATATTGAGCACCTTTTCCCATGCTTATTTACGATCTATTTCTTCTTTGGTGAAGTATCTAAAACTTTTGCCCATTTTTTTATTGCGTTGTAAGTTTTCTTATTATGGAGTTTTGAGGATTCTTTATACTTTAATCCATCTAGATGCCAGTCTTTCTCAGCTATATGATTTGCAAATATTTTCTGCTGGTCTGCTTGTCTTTTCATTATCACAGCGGTCCCATGTATCAATATTTACTTTTACGAATTGTGCTTTCGGTGCTGTCTTTGTATAAGCCAAAGTCTCAGGTATTTATCTCTCATGTTCTATTCTACAAGTTTTAGAGTTCAAGGTTTTAATTTAGGCCTATGATCCATTTGGAGTTAATCTTTATATATCATGTGAGGTATGGATAGAAGATACTATTTTTTTACATGTGGATATAATCACCCAGCACATTTGTGAGAAATACTATCCTGGGTGGCCTGGGTGGCTCAGTCGGTTAAGTATCTGACTCTTGGTTTCAGCTCAGGTCATGATCTCTGGGTCCTGAGATTGAGCCCCAGGTGGGGCTCCGTGCTCAGCACGGAGTCTGCTTGTCCCCCTCCCTCTGCTTCTCCCCTTGCTCTCTGTCTTGAATAAATAAATAAATAATAAAATCTTAAACAAACAAACAAAAAGAATTACTATCCTGTCATGGGGCTCCTGGGTGGCACAATGACTTGAGTGCCCAACTCTTGGTTTTGGCTCAGGTCGTGATCTCAAGGTTATGAGATCCAGCCCCAAGTCGGGCTCCGTGCTCAGCATGGAGTCTGCTTTGGTTTCTCTCCTTCTCCCTCTTTCTCTGCTCCTCCCACTCATGTTCTCTCTCTCTCTCTCTCCCCCTCAAATAAATAAAAATAAATCTTAAAAAGAAAAGAACTATTATCCTGGTACCATTCAATTGTTTTTGTCAATATCTGTTGTTACATGTGTTTATTTCTGGATTCTTTATTGTGTTCCATTGATCTATTTTCTACGATGTACTGTTCTGATTATGGTTTTATAGTAAGTCTTGACATTAGGTCATACAGTCATCCAAGTGCAACTTTTTCAAAGTTCTTTTGGTTATTATAGGTTCTTTGCATTTCTACCTAAACTGTAGAATCAGCTTGTCAATTTCTATCCCCCCTAAAAAAGCCTGCTGAGACTTTGGTTGGAATTGTGTCGAATTTATAGATCAATTGGGGAGGATTAAGCCAACCTTGCATTTCTAGAATAAACTCCAGTTGGTCATGATATTTTATGATCCTTATAACATATTACTGGATTCTGTTTGCTAAAATTTGGTTAATATTTTTGTATCTATGTTCACGAAGGATAGTGGTCTGTGGTTTTATTGTAATGTCCTTAGTCTGGTTTTGGTGTAAGAGTAACGCAGCCTCCATAGAATTACCTCCCTTGCCCAGCTGCCCCCGCCACAGGGCGAGTGGAAGCCGCGTCCCCAGAAAGGCAGTGGAGTCCAGAGCCTTGGCCTCTAGCTCTTTCAGTTCTCTAACCAGTGCATTAATCAGGAGTCAGGCTCCACATCAATCACTGAACTTGAAAAGTTTTACTTTAAAGAAGTGCATCCATACATCATGTGGGTTTTGGTGCTAATGTAGAATCAGAGAATGGAGTTCTGATTGGCCAACCACTCCTCGACTAAATCAGGGACTCAAGTTTCCAAAGTCTTCCAGTTGCCAAGGTGGAGGCTCCAAAGCTTCAGAGTTCTCACCCTCCCTGAAGACCTGGGGTGGAGTCCTCAGAGAAGGAAGCCTTGAATGCACCACCTGGGGACATGCGTTTCCTTGGCAAACAGACAGTATGTGAGGCCTGACATCTGTGATTTCCTCTTGCTTCTCGGGAATCTCCCCTCTGTTCCTCTTGGCAAAAATTCGGTTTACTCCACAAATGTTTGGCCCTTGGTCTCAGAAATAGCCACGCAGATGTAAATAGCAGTGAGGAAGCAGATTCTAGCGAAGAATGCAACTGTAGGCACCAATGACCTCCTAAGCCAAGGGACAGGAAAACGGGAGAATGGAGGAGGAAAGTAGTGGCAAGGACAGTTCTGGGCGAGGCCTTTGTGAGTCACAGAGGAATTTCTTGGTGGCCAATTTTACTTTACTTCTGAAGGAGGGAAACAGCTAGAAAATTGGGTCCCACCCTCATGTCAAAGGACTTGTTAGCCCTCTAACGACAGGGACGTGATGTTCTCTGGGACGCCGTACACGTCCTCAGGACAGGGGAAGGAGACTGGGGTGGGACATCTGTTCCCTTGGCTCCAGCTTGATTTCTATTGCCTTTGAACGTGGCAGATGAGAGGTCCCATGTAATTAGTCCTTCATTATCTGAGCGAGGGAGCTCCTTTCAGTAAGTAGGAAACTGCCTTATTTACAGAGTTTGAAGCCGTGCTACGTGTGTTTTATGGACCTTGGAAGTGTCTGAGAGCTGCCCCCTTGTCGAATTAGTAGAAGGGGAAGCCCTGCATCTTTCCTGGAGCCCCTTCTGCCTCGGGGGTGGCAGGGTGGACTGGGAGTGGGGTAAGGGGCTGCCCACACTGTTTCCTGCTGGACAACCCCACTCACCTGGATGGAAGGGACAAGAAGCCCACCGTGAAGTTGGAGAGCCAGGGCAGTCCCATCTACCTTGAAGGTGACCGTCGGGAAGACTGCAGGAAGATCTCGGTCCTCACCACAGAGGGGATGACGCTGAGGCAGAGAGCACAGGATGAGTGGAGCAGAGAGGGGCTCAGGGGTCCTCGAGGACTAGTGGTACCTGGCTGGCTCTGGCCCCAAACCTAGACTTCCCAGAGCCCAGTCCGTTCCAGATGGCCAAGGGAAGAAGCTGACATCTCTCACCCTACTTCCTATCCCTTCGTGCTCCCCCAGGGTGCACTCACAGCTGTGCGGCATGGGGACAACCTCCGTGCGTGGGCCCCAACGTCACACCAAGTCCACTCTCCCCTGGTGTTGGTGCCAGTTTGAAATTCTCAGTGAAGGGGGAGCAGACTCGCGGAGAGCTTGTGCCTGGGAAGTGCTGCCCCCCTGTGGTGGGTGTGGGGAATCGCGGGCACCTGCTGCTTGCACCTTGCCTTGGGGTGTTTCTCAAACTTTCTTCATTAAGATTTGTCTAAAATGTCCTCAGCCATTTTTCCCCCCAATCACCATCCCTCATATCTATAGCTTTATGTATAAAAAGAGCAACGTTCTGTCCCTCCCCCCTAACCACCTTCCAACCCTTGAAGATGATATGGCCACAATGAAAACGTACCACCTCACTGGATGGAGATGGACAGGAATTCAAAGCCCCAGAATAAGCTGCCCTGAGGAAGTCAAATGTGAGACCCCTCCAATCCAGTGAGGAGGGGGCCCCTTCTTCAAGGCTCTGTACCCCAAAACGGTGGGGGCAATTATCTGTGCTGTCCACCCTGTCTTGTTTCCCTCTCCACTTCCAGAAGACTGACAGCTGAACAGTCCTTTAGAACCTGGCTCACCTGTCAAATCCATGCACCATCTGATCCTGAGTCTGTGGGCACGTCTGATTACCTACATTCTTCAGGCAGGAGCCCGAGGCCCAGAGAAAGCCCAGGCAGGAAGGGGCAGAACTCAGGTTCTTGACACAAACACCAGCACTCTTCCCACTGGGCCCTCCTGCCTCCACATTCGAGGCTCACCAGGAAGGCTTCCGGCCGAAAACCCCACTTAACTATCCTTAAACACGACTGTGTCGCTCTGTGTGTCATTCACAGCTGTATCCCAAGGCACTCCATCAATGTGTATTGAACAGATCGATACCTTTGTTTTGGCGTTTGGACGGCTCTCCAAAACCAAGATTCTGCAGGGAATGTTCTTGTGTTAGGAGTCAGATGCCTTTCCCCAGGCAGTGAGAATGGGGTTTGATTCTCAGGAGGACCACAGGGGAGAGGGAGCCCAGAGTCTGGAAGCTCCTGAAGCTCCTGAGAGGTAGGCTGAGGGGAAGGTCTGAGGCTGCGAGCATGCGGACATGGAGGGTAAGGCCACAAAGGACTGTAGCCGGGGGTCAGGGGACCAAAGACAACTGAGCCTCGGGTGGCCGGTGGGCCTGGAGGCTAAAGCAGATGAGTCGAAGTTTTGGCTGTGAACTGAGGTGTCCCCAGGGGGTTCTGGTTGTCATGAGCTCCTTCTTTGCAGAGGCTTGTCTCCTGGTTGAGCATCTCTGGGAACCCCGGCCTGGCTGTGGCCCAGGTTGGCACTTGGTAAATGTGTGTTGAATGAATGAGTATGAACTGGAACGGCCGTCAAGAGAAAGATAAACTGAGCTGAGCCTTCAAGTAAGGGTGGGGTTTGTATGGGAACAAAGGAAAAAGTGGAGAGAATGTCACAAGCATCACAAATCGAGGACATCTGTTCATTCAACAAGTATTTCCTGAGCTCCTGCTATATGCCAGGCCCTGGAAGACTGGTGGGCTGTGGAGGTGCTCATTGCGCCCAAGGGAATGTCCTGTGATGTAGGTGAACACACGGGTGATGCCAAGGTAAGGTGGCGCAGGGACCGTACTCTGGGGGGAGGCTGAGGGGGCTGGCCTGGGACCACTGAGAGCTTGCGGCCAAGAGCCCCATGTCCAGATGAGTCCACCTGCTGGTCCCACCTCCCCGGCACCGAAAGGAGCCACACCGAATTTCTGAGCACCTGCTTGGGCCTCAGGGGCTCTGTGGCAAGAGAGAGAGGAAGATGAGAACCAGGACGGACGCCCAGCATTCTCGTTTACAGAGAGAGGGCTTCCACACACCTTACCTAATTGAGAACAACGGAATAGGAGCGCCCGCCGTGTGTTTACTCTCTGCCCTCCACAGGTATCAGCCCGCTCAGTTCACAACACGCCTCTGAGTGAGGGTATTATTCTTTCCATGCCACAGATGTAGGATCAGAGCACAGGTCACAAGGATGCTGGGCCTCTCGGGGATCAAGCAGTGCCCCAAGTCAGACGATCAGCAGTGGCTGGAGGTGGGTCCCGGGCTCTATGCTACCAGACAGAATCCTTCTAGAAGCCACCAGACCGAAGCGAGCTGGCAGACCACCATCTCCGCTCCCCACGGCCAGGGCTAGGCTGGCTGCAAAGACAGCTTCCCGGAATGCGGGAGGCATGTAGGGTGACACGGGGACAAAGAGCCAGCGGAGGCTTTCGAGCCACGTTTCCACAGACAACTGTGAGCGAGAGCAGGAGAAGCAGATGAGGAGGTGGCTGAGGCTGGAGGGGCCGCCCCGGACACAGAGCCACAGAGCCGGCAGGATGGAGGCGGTGAGGGAGAAAGGGCTGCTGGGGACGCCACCAAGTTTTCCAAAACAGACCCAGCAATTCTCTCTGTAGGTCACGTCCAGTTTTATCTGCTGCTTTTCACTCGCCCCAAGTCCCCAAATGTTCTAGATTAGATTCGTTTTAAAATAAGGAAGTCAGGGGCGCCTGGGTGGCTCAGTCGTTAAGCGTCTGCCTTCGGCTCAGGTCATGATCCCAGGGTCCTGGGATCGAGCCCCGCATCGGGCTCCCTGCTCCGCGGGGAGCCTGCTTCTCCCTCTCCCACTCCCCCTGCTTGTGTTCCTGCTCTCGCTGTGTCTCTCTCTGTCAAATAAATAAATAAAATCTTAAAAAAAAATAAAATAAAATAAGGAAGTCAGGTCTTTAAAAAGGAAACTTGAATCAAACTAGGAATGTAGCCAGCATGTTCCTCGCCAGCTCCATCAGTCACTGTGCACCCTGCCGGTCCCTCCACCGGCTCCCCCCGCTACCCGAAAATACAGCGTTCCTATGAAAACTTTCATAAGCTGAAATGGTGTGAAGCAGGGGAGCTATTACTATTCATTTCAATGGGAAGAATGTCGAGGGTTCCCAGACCTCCCAAAATAACCTCTCTTCAGCTTTTCTGATACCTTAGGACACGTCTTGCTTATGGATGCACAAAATCAATAGAGCTAAAGCACAGATGTTCACGGACACGGTTCGAAGCTCCAGCAGCGAGACCCTGAGCTGCTAGACTATTTCCCGGGGGAGGAGCTCGGCGGGGCCGCTAGCTGCCGGGGAGGGGGGGGGGGGGCTGCCTCTAGAAGGGCCCACTGCAAAACAAACGCTTTTTCATAAAAGTGAGAATCCTCTTTGGATATCTTTCTCTACCTGTTAGCGAAAACAGGTACTACTGCAGGTCTTTGGTTAAAGGGAAGTGGCATAACGGAAACTTTCGAAAAGCAGGGGCACCTGTATTTCTTGTTTGGGGGGCCCACTATGTTTTAATCTTACTCGGACACTGCAGCTGGACCTTGAGCAGCACGGGTTTGAACTGAGCGGGTCCACAAACACACGAACTTTTTTCGACAAATACGGTCCAGTGGTGTAAATATATTCTCTTCCTTAGGATTTTCTAAATGACATTTTCTTTCCTTTTGCTGACTTTAGCATAAGAATACAGCATATAATACATACTACATACAAAATAGGTATTAATCGACTGTTCTTGTTATTGATAAGTCTCCTGGTCAACGGCAGGCTGTTGAGTTTTGACAGAGTCAAAAGCTATACTTGAATTTTTTTAAAGATTTTATTTATTTATTTATTTAAGATTTTATTTATTTATTTGACAGAGAGAGACACAGCGAGAGAGGGAACACAAGCAGGGGGAGTGCGAGAGGGAGAAGCAGGCTTCCCGCCAGGCAGGGAGCCTGATGCAGGGCTCCATCCCAAGACCCTGGGATCATGACCTGAGCCGAAGGAAGATGCTTAACCAACTGAGCCACCCAGGTGCCCCTATACTTGAATTTTTGACTGCATGGGGGGTCGAGGCCCTTCTAACCCCACGTTGTTCGAGGGCCAACTATAATCCCAATGACTTTCCAGCTTCTCATACTAGTTTCATTTCCCACTTTGTTCCCATCTGGTCCCCAAGATGGTTTTAATATCACAGACGGGTACATAGCTTGACATGTGGTAGGATTTTGAGAGGAGAACTTGGCCTGACTTTACAACCTGGGCAGGTGTTTTACTTGCAGGTCTCTAAATCAGACCAAGCGCATTTGCTAGAACATCATGGCCTTCCTCTCGTGCTCTGTCCTAACCTTCTCATGTGCCTGAGCATCATGTTCCTCTCTCATCTCAGATCCCGACATGAGCGCGTTCTGTCATTCATGCTGGCCGCCGCTCTGTCCTCTTGTATTTCTTCCACGGAGCGACTTCGGACCTGTCTTCTCCTGAGCCCACTCCGTTCATCCTGCCGCCACTTTCTAGCACAGTGGGTGCCTGAACATTTACTTACTGAAACACCTGTTTTAGGAGCGCCTGGGTGGCTCAGTCGGTTAAGCATCTGCCTTCAGCTTGGTTCATGATCCCGGGGTCCTGGGATCGAGCCCCGCATCGGGCTCCTTGCTCTGCGGGGAGCCTGCTTCTCCTTTTGCCTCTGCCCCTGCTCGTGTGCTCTCTCTCGCAAATAAATAAATAAAATCTTAAAAAAAAAAAAAAGAAATACCTATTTTACTGAAAACGTTTCCTGTTTTGCCTTCACGTTATGAAGCGTCCCATTTACCCACTTGTTTGCCTGTATGTGTGTAGGTGAGCGAAGCTCCCCCCCAACCTCACTTCAGGACGGGGCATCACAGACGACTCGCATAGGAGGGGTGTGGGGGCCACCTGGTCTAGCGGTGCTACAGGGCCCCCCCCCACCCTGCTGCGTGCTCCCCACCGAGCCGACCAGCAGGAGGGGCCGCCTCCCCGGCTGCAGGATGCCAGCCTGCAGGGGAAGGGTGGATGGTCAGGAGCCTCCATGGCACCGGGACCTGGAATTCTTGGGCCTCTGAGTGGCTTCCGCTCCACTCCCTCCACCAGTACCCCCCTACGGCCCTAGGGGATCGTGGCGGCTTATTTTGACAGCAGGGTGATGTCCGTGTGATCAGACTCATCACCACTCCCCTCCCTTGTTCCCGTGATCCACAGACCCCAGATCTCCGCTCCCCGACCCCCAAACCCTCACGTAGGAACACATAGGGAGGCACCAAGTTGGTCAGGAGGCAGAGGGAGGGGCAGAAACGTGGGCAGGAGCCCTTACTGCGGTTTCTAGGGGAAGGCACGTGAGCGTTGGCTGGTCTGAACAATCTCAGCAGGTTCTGGGGGCACAGGGGCTGTCCCTGGCTGTCCCACACCTGCCCAGGGGCGCTTACAGCTGGTGGGTCGTGGCCCAGAGTGTGAGAGCCTGCAGAAGACGTGGTTGGGGCTGTGGGCTCTGGATCGGCTGATTTCCTATGGAAGGTGCACTCGCTGGCCAAGTTGTTTGCTCTTTCTAGAAATTGGCTAATTGCAGGAGGCGGGGGCTACCCCTCCAGGGTCAGTAAGGCCCCAAGAGGTCAAAGCAACAAATATGGAAACTAGAACATGTCCCCTCCCTCAGGAGCTGTGACGGTGATTGGCTGGACTCCCCTTACCCAAATGGCCATAAAACCTGTATTAAAAAATAGCTCCCCCACATTTCCTGCTGCTTCGATTCATGGTGTGGCCGTCAGAGTCTGGCCTCCCATCGTGCAGGCCCCACTCAACCCACACATACCCCCTTTCCACTTCCTGGACAGGCACGTTCCTTCTTGAATATTCCAAGCTTGAGCCCTGCTCTTTCCAGCTAACTTCCCCTACATCCTTCCATTTCCCGTAACACTTCCGGCTCTACTCCAAGCCTGCCAGCAGCACCAACAACAGTGCCCCACTGAGGGCCGACCCGGTGCCAGGCCCCGTGGGGTCACTTCCAATCCTCCCAACAGCCCTACAGACTGGGATTATTGCTGCCCTTCAACGAGGGCCTGACAGCAGCAAAATGGCATTTTGTATAATGTTTGTATAAAAAGTTAGAGAAAGAAGACCAGTTTCGTGGTCAAGGCCCAGCACCCGGGGCTGTTCCTCCAGGGAGGTGAGGGTCCGGGGCAGGATGGTGGGCGGATGGAGGGTTCTGGTTATCTCCTAGAGGGGAGGGCTCCCAGGAGAGGGTGGGATCCTCCCCCCGCCCAGAGGAGGGGGACACAAGGTAGTCAGCAGGAGGGGGGTGGACAGAAGGACTCCAGGAAGGGTGGGGGGGGCCGGGCCTGGTCCCTCCTGTCCCTCTCCCATCACCCTTCCGCTCCTGCCTCCTTAAATCCCCTGGAAGTTGACTGGGGCTTAAACCGGCTCTGGAGGAAATTCGAGAAAGTAATTAATAACTTCCTAAAAGACCTTTAACCTCACAGCCAACTCAAGAAACAGCAACCGAAACAAGAGTAAAACACCTGCAGAGGTTCTAGAGAAAGGAACGCTGGGGTCGCGGCCACCTGACCTTGTGAATGAGCGTTCCTCTGTTGATTTACTTTCTGAACACAGCATCTATAGCAAGGCGTGAGTGGTTCACAGGTTACATATAAAACTCTGAGATAAGTTTTACTGCACAGCCACCGCAACCACTCTACGAAGGAAGAAACTTGAATTTGAAGGAGAAGTGGCCTGGTCAAGGTCACAGGAGGGGTCCCAGAGTCCACGTCCTTCAAGTGACCCCAGGACCAGTGCCACCACACCTCTCCACGAACCCCCGGGGTTCCTGTGTGCCTGCTGGGCCCCTGCTCGGAGACCCGCGAGGGGAGGGGCGCTTCCGGGTCACTCACCGAGATGACAGTCATCACCATGTTGACCATGGCAACGCCCACTGTTACATACTGGGGGTGAGTGGCCTCCACGCCCGCGGACATGTAGATCATGTCTGCATAGTGGTTGATCTAAAATAAGGGCGCAGGGGTCGTGAGGAGAGGCCCAAAGTCCCAGGCCCCTGGCTTCCCGACTTGACAACAGTCCTGAAAGCCTAGGGGACCCCTTGGACAGGAAGGAGGTGGTGGGGGGCAGGGGGGTAAGAAGGGCTGTGACCTGGAGTCTGGAGGCCTGGGGTGGAGCCTGGCTCTGCCCGGCCCCCCGGGGGCCAGCGGTGGCCCCTCTGAGCCCCAGGATCTGCCTCTGTGAAATGGGAGCTGACTCAAAAGTTGAAAATAGAGCTCCCCTATGACCCAGCAACTGCACTCCTGGGTATTTACCCTGAAGACACAAATGTAGTGATCCGAAGGGGCACCTGCACCCCAATGTTCATAACAGCAATGTCCACGATAGCCAGACTATGGAAAGAGCCCAGATGTCCATCAACAGACGAATGGATAAAGAAGATGTGGTCTATATATACAATGGAATATTACTCAGCCACCAAAAAATGAAATCTTGCCATTTGCAAGCACATGGATGGAACTAGAGGGTATTATGCTAAGCGAAATAAGTCCATCAGAGAAAGACAATTATCACATGATTTCACTGATACGTGGAATTTAAGAAACAAGGCAGAGGATCATAGGGGAAGGGAGGGAAAAATGAAACAAGACGAAACCAGAGAGGGAGACAAACCATAAGACACTTAATCATAGGAAACAAACTGAGGGTTGCAGGAGGGGAAGGGGGTGGGGGGGTTGGGGTAATTGGGTGATGGGCATGAAGGAGGGCACGTGATGGAATGAGCACTGGGTGTTATACAAGACTGATGAATCACAGGCCTGTACCTCTGAAACAAATAATATATTATATGTTAACTAAAAAATAAAAATAAAATTTAAAAAAGAGAAAGAAATGGGAGCTGAATGAGACTTCTCCACGACTCCTCTGTCATTTTCCTCTTCTACCATCTTGGGCCCTCTCGTCAGACTCTTTGCTGCTCAGTCTGGGCCCCGCTGACCCCAGGCTCAGCCTCTCCCGGCCCAGCCCGCAGCACGTGGCACACACCGCACTTCTGAAGGCCACGCCTGGTGGTGTGGCTTCCGTGGCTCCTGCCGGGGCTATCCACCACTCCTAACATCACACAGTTTCGAAACGTCCTCAAGTCCCTGAAGGCCTGACCCCACCTATTCCTGACACGTTCCTGGAACCCCAGCTGGGCTACCCAAACAGCCTGCGATGTTTCTGGACGCGACACTCTTCTCCCTTTTTTCAGATCTCCTTCCTGCCACACCACGGGTAGAGTTACAGCAAAAGAACCATGTTTGCAGTGAGGCCACCATCGGCCACATTTAGTGAGTCCAAGGCGGGCTCCTGACCCAAGCTGTGTCAACTAACCACCATCCCCCAGGAGCCTGAAATCTGTTTGACCCCCAGCTCATTCCAGCCTAGCGGGCCTCCTGCAGAGGAGAGGGGGGAGGACTATGGGCAGGAGACTGGGGGACTCTTGGGGACTAAGCAGGAAAGAAAAAGTTTCTGCAGCAAGAGAAAAGCAAGGCAGGCCCGTGGGGAGCGGTAGATCTGGGAGACAGAACCTCCGGGCTTCCTCCCATCGGTGTTGGAACAGTATCCACGGGACAGAATTTCCAGCCCCTCGGCACCAGAGCGCAGAACCCTATTGCTCCGGGGGGCGCAGGGAGACTTTGGTGGCCGTGAGGAAATCAAACGGCTTTCAGCGGGACCGGAAGTTCTGAGGGAGAGCCTTGCACAGGCGACAGGCCCGCAGCCCCCGCAGGCCTCACCCCTGCCGCTCGCCCACCCCTCCTGCTGCTGGGTACACCGGCTGCCCCTCACGGCCCAAGTACCGCCTTGATCCCAGAGAGCTGCCCAGGCCGAAACAGAAAGAGGTTCAGCGCAGTCAGGCCGCCCTGGGCCTCCTCGGGCCGGTCCTCCACGTCGGTGACTGCTCACCGGCATTAGGGAGGCAGGGGGCGCTCCCCAGGAGCTCGGCCCACCTCTGGCCACAGCCCACTGTTTTCCTGGTGTGGTATGCTCCCTTGACCCCAGCTGGGTCCCCAACACTGTGATGGTGCCCACCCGGGTCCAGCTCCCAGCTCCCAGCCCTCACCACCAACCAGCCATGAGGCTGGCTCTGACCTTGACCGTGTTCTCCACCGACCACGCGCGCCCCTGAGCTGCCGCGGATGCGCGGGCCCCAGAGCCCCTCCATCCCGTCCCACTGGAGCCTGCGTCTCGGAGCGCCTCTCCATCCTGGAAGCGGTCAGTCCTCTGCTTGGGCGCCGCCGAGGGCCGCCTGCAGGCATGGGGAGGCGGCGGGGGGGCCAGCAGGGCCGCCGGAATCTTCCCTGCCGTGCCGAGCTGTTTCATCACCCTTCTGAACGACCCTGGAGGCACTGGGCACCCTCCCGCGGACCTCCCCGTGCCCTGACTCCCTCTCTCAAAGTCATTGGCCCCCCACATTCTGTACCCCCCCCCCATGAGAGCCAAGGGCAGCAGGGACCAAGTCTTTGCCAGGATGGGGCTGCCCGGGACCCAGCCACAAAGGGGCTCCACATTTAAAAGTGGAGAAAATCATTATAATATTTAAAAGATATGTTATTAATTCACTTTGCAGGAAGAGCATCGTTTTTCTTCCTAAGGGTAGGATTTAAAAGTGTGAGCCCTAAAGGAAAGGAAGCTGCATCTTGTTCCTAATGTTATGACTGGAAATGGCACACGCTCTACCTCACGAGAGGCTGGGGTCGGGAGTGGCAAGGGCCCAGTGCTGTGGCTGTGGGAGCCCCTTCTGGAAGGTCTGGGGTACAGGGCGCTGGCAGGGAACCGGCGAACCCCTGGAAGCCAGGACAGGGGACCAGGCTGAGCCAGTTAACCTCACTGAGCGGGCGTGTGTCTCCAGGAACAAAGATGAGCGGCCGCCGCTGTGAGGGCAGGGAGGGCGGCCAGCCGGCCAGGGGCTCTTGCCGGGGGCAGCCCCCTCCCAGATTCCCGCTGAAGTTCAAACCACACTCGGCCGCTCCAGGATCCTTACTGTTAATGGCCTTTCACTGAGCACCTACTGGTTCTGAGTCTCTTCAAAGGCCCGTGGTGGTGAATCCACCCATATAGGAATCTGTGTGGAATTTGGGTAATTTCAAAATGTTTATGAACAAAACAAAATAAATCCCACTTTTTTTTTTTTTAGACTTTATTTGACAGTGAGAGAGAGAGAGAGAGAAAAAAAACATGAGCGGGGGAGGGGCAGAGGGAGAAGCAGGCTCCTCACTGAGCAGGGAGCCCTACGTGGGGCTCCATCCCAGGACCCCGAGATCGTGACCTGAGCCAAAGGCAGATGCTTAACTGACTGAGCCCCCCAGGCGCCTCCCCACACTGTGTTCTTGTAGGCTTTTTGTCCCCCCACCCCACCCCACCACAATGGCCTTGTCTCCTATTTCCTGAGGAAATAGAAGCAACCAGAAGAAAATGTCCAAGGGGCCCCTCCACTGCTGCTCGCTCCTGCACCCACTGCCCGGCCCGGGGTGTTCTGCTAGCAGCCAAGCACCCTGCATCTTTCCTGCTGGAAAACCCTCTTCCCTCCAGCACCCCCATCTTCTCTACAGCAGAGCCCCTGAGCTGTGTGCCCCTCGTCTCCAAGTCTCCCCCTTCCATTCCCGGGCACCGTCTGTCCCCCTCACTCACCAGAGCTGCCCTCCTCACCCACGTCCCCCAAGCTGCTCATCACCCAACCAGAGGTCACCTCTCGGCCTCATCTGTGTCCTCCAGTAACCTGGCAGAGCCGGGCGCTTCGGCCACCCACTTCCCCTTCGGCCTCGGCGGGCCGCGGTACCCGTGGGCTTGCCCAACACGGCCTGCAGCCTGAAGATCTGTCCCATCCTTGGTGGGATTCAAGAGAGACTAGGCTAGACGAAGGTCGTCAGGAATGCCAAAGAGGGGACTCCCACAGCAGATGTGATACAGAGTGGACAAGATGATCTGTAAGACCCCTTTCAAGGCTGGAAAGCCATGAGTCTGTGAAGGAGAGTGTCTGAAAACAGGGAACTGTGCTGGATGTACCCTGCCTGCCCCCAGGGCCCACTGCTCCCTTCCAGACCACTCCATGCCCCACGCTGACTTGCAACAATAGCATCCTTGCCTACCTCACCCCCCCAACTTCGGCGCAGGTCTTGACAAAGGGGGTCAGGAAGGGAGAGGGAGCTGTGGGGTGGCTGTGGGCTCTGCACCACCCTTTGTGGTCTCCGTGCTCCCTGCCCACCTTTGAGAACCGCAGGACCCTGATGGACACAGGTGCACTGAGTCAGTGAGCAGCAGGTGCCAGGAGCGGCTATGTGTGTGTGTAGGGGTGTGTGTGTGTGGGGGGGTGTCTCCAAACAGAAACCCAGAAACCCCTCCTGACAGGTAGCCGTAGGAGTGCTACAAAAACCACCTGCTCGGCAACGCTGAGGGCTCACTGGGTATGCACACTGGTTTTCTCAACCAGCTGGGGTGGCCACAGCCCCGGAGAGAACTGCCACCAGAGCCCGAACCCTGAGAGCAGGTGATCAGCCAGCCCTGGGGCCCAAAGAGAACAAACAGCCCACACATGCCTGCCCCACCTCCAGCCCTTCCCGAGGACCAGAAAGCCTTAGCTTAGCTCAGGGCTGTCCAGACCCCACGTGGACAAGGCTGACTCCACCTCACCTCCTGGGCTCAGGGTCCTCATCTGTAAAATGAGGACAGTGATGAGACCATCACCGAGGTCCCAAGTTCGGGGACTGCGGGGTTCAGGCAAGGGAGTGGCGGCCAAGCCTGGGCTTCTAGAACAGCTCAGTCACTCTTGGTCAAGCCGAGAACAGCACAGTCCGAGTTACAAGGAAGCCTGAGTTGTGGAATCCTTACAATATGCTGCATGTTTTCTTCAAGTACACAACATACGGCAGATTGTTAAAGTACTTAGAGGAAGAGGTCCTATGGTCCTGCTTTAATAAAGAATTAATTTTCAATTGGCAATGTTTTCTTTTACGTGTGAAAATTGAATGGCTATGGATTTTTAAATGTTAGTTTTCTTTAGAGGGCTTTCCACTCCCTCCTACTAATTGCCACCCTTGGCACATCAAGTCCAAGTGTAACTGTGAACTTCAAAGAGTGGGATCGAAGTGTGCCTGGCTGGCTCAGTCGGTAGAGCCTGTGATCTTGATCTTGCAGTTGTGGGTTTGAGCCCCACACTGGGTGTAGACATTACAAAATACATTACAAAATACATTACAAAAATACATACAATACATTACAAAAATAAAATATTAAAAAAACAAAAACAAAGGGTGGAATCTGGCCAAAGGGAATACCATAGTACCTGCCTTGAGATCTCGGCTCACGCCCTTCCTTCTGGGAACCTTGACCTAGGCATCCTTCTTTATCTGCAGAGTCACGTCCTTGCAGCACCCGGCTCAGGCATGAAGATTGCTGTGTTAACCGAGCAAAGTACAAAGAACTATTCTTCATTCTCACACGAAGCACGAGACGGGGGCACGTGCAGTGACTCAGTCTGAACCCCAAACCTCAGAACAACAATGCTGCCAAGGCCGCCCAGGGAGGGGCTGTGGCTGTTACAGCTTAGAGTCCCGGGTCACCTGGTTGGGAATTAAACCCGGTCAATAAGCACTTATTGAGCACCTGCTGGAAGCGCTGGGCAGGCATACGCTAAGTGCCGTCAAGCACTCTGCTCTCCAAGGCTGTGCCACCTCCATGGGGAAGCTGATGGAGGGAACGCTGTTCGGTACAATGGACATGGGGAGGAAATCCCGAGAAATTCAGGGGCTTGCTTCTAGGACATGGAGTCTGTGGCCGAGTGGGGACCAGACTCTAGGCCTCTTGATTTCCAAGATCACACCAACTCCCCACGGCATGCACAGTTTCCTAGAGAACAGCGTGGTTTCAGTGAGGTCAGCATGTCTCCTCTTTACCTGCTGCACCTGTCAACCAGCAGGCCGACTCTCAGCAACCCCAGCAAGCCACTGAGAGGAAACGTGGACAGAGTACAAGACCATTCTTGTCCATGAAAGTTCTGTGTCTCTCCAAGTAGGTTTTATAATGAAACCTCATAATGACTTTAAAACCTGGAAAACATTGTTCCATCTGCAGCCAAGAACACTGGGCATCTCATGAGAGATGATGATGTAATGTTCACAGCTGCCCCTTGTCATTGTACTGAAGGGTGTTTCTGCCAGTAGCCCTAGGACACAATTGAGTCTCTGCTGTTACCTGAGAATAAAAAAGCCTACTGTAGTGTGGGGTGAGATGAGGAAACAGACTGCACAAAAAGTTGCTAAAAAGTTACTGTTAGGGACATCTGGGTGGCTCAGTCTGTTGAGCGTCCGACTCTTGGTTTTGGCTCAGGCCATGATCTCAGGGTTGTGAGATCGAGCCCCACATTGGGCTCTACGCTCATTGGGGGAGTCGGCTTGGGATTCTCCCTCTCCCTCTCCTTCTACCTGCCCCAACTCACGCACTCTTGTCTCTTTCTCAATAAAATCTTTTTTTTAAATAAAATATTTTTTTAAACATTTTTTTAAGGTTTTATTTATTTGTCAGAGAGAGAGCACAAGCAGGGGGAGCAGGAGACAGAGGGAGAGGGAGAAGCAGGCTCCCCACTGAGCAGGGAGCCCAACATGGAGCTCCATCCCAGGACCCTGGGATCATGACCTGAGCCGAAGGCAGACGCTTAACCGACTGAGCCACCCAGGCGTCCCTAAAATCTTTTTTTTTTTTTTTAAGATTTTATTTATTTATTTGAGAGAGAGAGAGAGCATGAGAGGGGAGAGGGGCAGAGGGAGAAGCAAAAAGCAGGCTCCCTGCTGAGCCAGGAGCCCAATGTGGGACTTGATCCCAGGACTCCAGGATCATAACCTGAGCCAAAGGCAGTTGCCTAACCAACTGAGCCACCCAGGTGCCTCTCTCTCAATAAAATCTTTAAAAAAAAAGAAATCATGCTTCAAAAAAAAAAAAAAGAAAAGAAAAGAAAGAAAGAAAGAAAAAGAAATATTGTTACTAACTGTGTGACTTTGGGCAAGTGATCCTACCTCTATAAGTCTTAGTTTCCTCGTCGGTTATAGAGACAATATATGTCTAATAGAGAATTCATGAGCATGCAGTGTGATATGATGATGGTACATTCATGACAGAGAAAAGATCATTGTAGGTATATTAACACACACCATGAGCAACTAGTACAGTGCCTCCTGCCTCCTTTAAAACAGTTGTGAAAAAATACAGCTATAAACGAATGACTTCATAAAAGTATGGCAGAACTCATATACCCAAATGAACGGTAATAGACTGTGGGTCCTGTCCTAGCTCTTTCTGGGACTTTCTCCCTGCAGTTGTCCCCTGTGTGTCCTGCATCACTGCTCCTTCCTTTTTTTATTGCCTACTACCTCTCAGTACACAAACAAGACTCCTGCCTTATAAAACCTAACATGACTCCCTCACCTCCCTTCACTGAGCTTCATGTTTTGTTCCCTTGTGCAATAAAACTCCTGCAAATAGCTGCCTGTCCTCCATCCCACCCACTGTCCCTTGAACCCACTCCAGTCAAGCCTTTGCCCACTGCACCTGCTCTTGTCAAGGTCATCCATGCCCTCCATGAGGTCAAAGCCATGGTCAGTTCTTGGTCCTCACCTTTTTTTTTTTTTAAGATTTTATTTATTTGACAGAGAGAGACAACAGCGAGTGAGGGAACACAAGCAGGGGGAGTGGGAGAGGGAGAAGCAGGCTTCCCGCTGAGCAGGGAGCCCGACGTGGGGCTTGATCCCAGGACCCTGGGATCATGACCTGAGCCGAAGGCAGACGCCTAACGACTGAGCCACCCAGGCACCCCGGTCCTCATCTTGACTCATCAGCAGGGGCTGTCCATCCCTCTTGATTTGTATGTCTTACGAGGCCTTGGGGACACTCTGCCCTTGGGATCTTCCCCACTCAACAAGGACCCCTTCTCCTTTTCCTTTGCTTCCTCTCACCCCAGTCCCGATCCCTAGATGCTCCATGGTTCAAGGAGGAACCTGAACCTCCACAGTTCAGTCCTTGACCCCATTCTCTTTGCCATCTGCAAGTGGCCTTCTCAGGGGAAGGACAGTGGGACGAAAGCTCAAAGCCCCCGGCAGGGAACTCAGGTCTACTTCTTCCCCACCCCTCTGTCCCAATATGACTGGAAAGGATGATACTTTGGGGAGAAACAACTCTAATCATCCCCTGGTCTCCAGAGGTGGGCATCCAGGGGAGTACAACAGGAAGAAAGATGGCGGCAGCCCCCCACCCGCCCTGTGCCCACCGTGTTGGGCTTGTTGACCTTGGCGATGTTGTAACTATACTGGAAGGCCAAGCCAAAGGCTGTGCTCAGAGTCACTAGCACCAGCGTGGGCTGGAGCCTCTGTGGGAGACAGGGCTGTGGTCAGGGACTCTGGGGGCTTGCTCTTGGCCCCTGGAAATGGGGATGTGGGGGAGAACAAAACCGGGTAGGGGCAGGGGCTGGAGGGAAGGTGGCACCTCTGATGTGCCCCAGCCTCCCATACTTCACTAGCTCTGGACTCAAGTCCCTGTCCTGTGTCTGAGCTGGGACATTAGGGGAAGCTGCTTCCCCCCACTGCTCTCCCGGGGCTGGCCACCCCTCCAGGCAAGGCAGGAGCAGTGCTGGCCTCTCCTTGCTAGAAGCATTTCTGGAGCCTTCCCCTTCCCCCACAGGTGTCCTCTTCCCACGGGACAGTGACAGTAGTCTCAGCACTTACCCCCTCCTTGGTAGAGTGGACGGAGAAGTCCCTGTCTCTTTTCTCTCCATCCCCGTTCAGGTGAGAAACAGGTGCACTCTGTGACACCTGGGTCCCGCCTGGCACTGAGAGCTTGTAGGACCAGCCATTTCTCCCCGGGGGCCTGCGTGGCTTTATTACTCTTCTGGTCTCTGGACGCTGCTAAGGGAGCACATTTTCCTTGGGCATGTTGGCTGATAAGACTCACACACAGCATGAGTTTTGTCTTGGCCTCTGCCAAGCCCCAAACCAGACGCTCCCCAGGTGCACCAAGGAGGGGAAAAAACGCTCTGCACCGTTGTCTCCGGAAATGAGGAGTCCTGGAAACCAAGTTGGGCCTGACTGCCTGGATGTGTTATGCTTCTCCTGTGTTATTTCCCCATCTGTGCTTCCTCATACGGATCTGGACTAATGGTCCATTTGGAGGAAAGAGCAAAGTAAATATTTTTTTAAAAATACAACCTATTTATATCTAATTAAACTTAGTAATATTAAATAAGCCATCAAAATAGTGAACAAAGGTTCATTTCAGAATTACTCTATTAGCTAAAAAAAAGGGGGGGTGCCTGGCTGGTTCAGTGGGGCGCCTGGCTGGCTCAGTCGCTAGAGCGTGCAACTCTTCATCTTCGGATCGTGAGTTTGAGCCCCACGTTAGGTATAGAGATGACTTAAAAATAAAGTCTTTAAAAAAAAGAAAAGAGGAAGCGTGATTGAATAAATTATGACAAATCACCTGACTGGAAGGCCAGGCTGCCATTTCCAGGGAGAATTATGAACACGTTGTGAACGTTACATGAAGTGACCCAAGCAGAGCCCAGCGGTGCGCGCAGGTCATGGTGCGCTGAGGACGCACCCCAGGGAAGAGGGGGCCTGAGTCCTTACGTGCCCTTATGGTCTGCTCACGATAGTTTAGGTATCCTCTAAAGGGCTGTGTGTTCTCTGCTGCACCCCTCATTGCTTCTGAGGCCTGGAGTCATGACCTGTTAGGAAAGGCCCCTGCTAGCTCGGCTGCCTAAGGATGGGCCGTGAGCCCCGACACCTCCTTCCCACGACCTCCAGAGCCCTAGCAGCCTGTGCTCGCTTATCACCCTGTGGGGGAACAGCTTTCCGTGTTTCAGGCTCCGCGTGTGGTCCTGTGTTCTGCCTACAGCCGCCGCGGCCAAGGCCCTGAGGCATGCCCCAGCTTCCTGCATTTCCGAGCATGGGGGAGGAGGCGGGGGTCCTTCCGTGGCAGCCAAACTGTCCTCCACGGCTGCAGAGGGGATCCGCTGGCCACGGAGGGGAAGGGCTCGGGCACTCTCCACCTCCTCCCTTGCGGAAGGGAGCTGCTGTGCCGGGGCTCTGTTGTCATGACCTTGCATCGTGCTGGTCTCTCCCTTGGGTGGCACTTACCCACTTACCTGCCTTTTCCCGTTGGCTGCACCGCCCCCCCCCCCCCCGGGAACAATGAAATATTCACAGTCGTGCTTCTGCTAACAGTCTGATCAAGGCAGTCTGGGCTGTTTCCGTCATGCTTCTTGGAAGTCTCCCAGCCTCTTCCCATTTCTATATTCCGTGTCAGCTTCCTGTGGTTACTCGAACAAATCATCACAAACTTCGTGGCTTAAAATAAGACGATGTATTACCTTACCTTACCGTTGTGGGGGGTCAGAAGTCCGAGCTGGGTCTCCGTGGGGCTTACATCAAGGTGTCAACAGGGCTGCATTCCTTTCTGGAGGCTCCAGGGGGAAATCCATTTCCTTGCCTTTCCAGCTTCTAGAAGCCACCCGCATTCCCCGCTCATGGCCCCTTTCACCGTCTTCAAAACCAACGAGATCAGACTGAGTCTCAGGCTGCCGTCTCTGGTTCTGCCTCTTCCCAGCGATCACACTGGGCCTGCTGGGAGGGCGGAGAAGATCTCCCATCTCAGGGTCGGCTGGTTAGCAGCCTTAATTCCATCTGCTGTTTTAATCCCCCTTTGCCATGTAAAATACCATAGTCACAGTTTCTGGGGATTCGGACGGGGCACAGTTGCGGGGGCATTATTCTGCTGACCACAGTTACCTGGAGTCTTCCAGGTCTTGCAGCTTTATCAGCTGAATTCTCCTGGCATGCTTCTGTCCGGCTAGTCACAATGCCCGTGGTCTAATCGCATTGGTTCATCTTCGTGAGCCTTCCCTGACTTTCTCTGAGTCGACCACCACAACAACATCAAGCTGATGGCAAAACCGAGCTCCTTCCTGCTGCTCCTTCTGCTTGAAACATTCCTCCTCCGGATCATGGGACAAACATCACCTCCTGGGGACATTTGCTCTGGGACCACCCTTTCTAAAGTAACCCCCATCCCTCACCTGGCACTCTCTCAACACTTTACCTTGAGTACTATCTGCAATAACCTTAAGTGTTTCTTTACTTGTATTTTTAACCATTAGATCTGTTATATCCGATGCCCAATACATAGTAAGTGCTCAACAAATATTTGTTGAATGGATGTCCTTGATTGACGATGTTCACGCCGCTCCCTCCTTCACCACCCTTCCAAACACCTCATCCTCCACTCCTGGACAGATCTCACCCATTCTTCAAGGCTCGGCCCACCGTTTATCTTCTCCTCAAAGACTGTTCCAGTTCTCATTCATTCATTCAACATTTGCAAAGCGCCAGCAAGGGCCCAGCACCCTTCCAGGCACTGGAGTGGCTCAGATGATGAAGTCGTCTCCCATTCTGTCCTCTTATTGCCACTGCAGGGCAACGTGGTTTTCATCTTCCTGGCTAGACTGTAAATCCTTGCACACAGGATTTGCCAGCCACGTGTCACCGCCGTGTGGCAGCGCTGAGCCGAATGTGGGTGTCAGGAGCAGCCGTGCGCATGTGCGCTGTCAGTGGGCTGAGGAACGGCAAGAGGGGCACCAAGAGGAAGGGTTCCTGGGTGAGAGAGCCGAATCTCACGGGTGCTCACGACGCAGACCGGGCAGATGAGGGCCTCAGGACGGCAGCTACCTGTCTCCTTATCCTTCCTTCAGGGACTGGGGAACCAGCCCTGGAGGGGGCACATTTCGGATGGCAAGACCCTGTTCCACTCCCCTTCCAGAGCGGGACTTCAGACTCTCTCCACAAGCCCTTGGGTAACAAAAACGGCCAATGTCGCCGCCCTCCCGGTCCTGAAGCCTGTCTTCCAGTGGGGAGAAGGCAGTGTAGTGAGCCTTCCACAAAGAAACCCCCATTCGGTTGAAAGGACTGAAGTTTATTCTGTGGTCACATCTTTCCTATATAGTAAAATAATGCCCCTTCTTTCAAATGGTCTCTTTCTCATTATGATAGTTGTCCGGAGTTGTTCCTCCTCCTTCTCCTCTTGTACTCCTCCTCTTTCTTCTTCCTCTTCTTCTTCTTCTTCTTCTTCTTTCTTCTCTTCTTCTTCTTTCTTCTCTTCTTCTTCTTTCTTCTCTTCTTCTTTCTTCTTCTTCTTCTTTCTTCTTCTTCTTTCTTCTTCTTCTTCTTCTTCTTCTTTCTTCCTCCTCCTCCTCTTCTTCCTCTTTTCTTCTTCTTCTTCCTCTTTCTTCTTCCTCTTTCTTCTTCTTCTTTCTCTTCTTCCTCTTTTCTTCTTTCTTCTTCTTCTTCCTCTTCTTCTTCTTCTTCCTCCTCCTCCTCCTCTTCTTCTTCCTCTTCTTCCTCTTTTCTTCTTCTTCCTCTTTCTTCTTCTTCTTCTTCCTCTCTTCTTCTTCCTCTTTCTTCTTCTTCTTTGTCTTCTTCCAGAGTTGTTTCTTCTCTTCTTCTCCTTCTCCTCCTCCTTCTCCTTCTTCATGTTTTTTGCTTGCAGAAAAAGTGGGGGAGAGTAGCAGCCCAACGTAGTCCACTGAATTTTGTTTTTAAAGATTTTATTTTATTTTTTTCAGAAGTGTTTATTTTTTTTAAAGACTTTATTCAACAGAGAGAGAGAGCACGCACAAGCAGGGGGAGCAGCAGGCAGAGGGAGAGGGAGAAGCAGACTCACCACTGAGCAAGGAGCCCTATGTGGGGCTCGATCCCAGGACCCTGGGATCATGACCTGAGCCGAAGGCAGACGCTTAACTGACTGAGCCATCCAGGTGCCCCTAAAGATTTTATTTTTAAGTAATCTCTACACCCAACCTGGGACTCGAACTCACGACCCCGAGATCAAGAGTCACATGCTCTGACTGAGCTGGCCAGGCACCCCTAGTCTGCTAAATTTTCGTCTGTGAAATCCAGAAGCGTGGAACCTGCTGGTGAAAGCCACCTGCCACCATGATGGCGTTCGTCATCTTGGGGTTGGCGACCTCTCCTCAGGTATGCTCTTTCCTGAGTCAGCTCAGCCTCGCTCTGCTCTGCGTTCACCACTTGAATTCCTCCCAGCAAGACTCGGCCACTCGGAAAACACTCAGTAAGCCCCCGCTGAATGCCCCCTGCCCCCCGCCAGCCCGTACTCGGCACTGTGCACGCAACTTTGAGAGCAAACAGGGTCCACAGTCCTCCTCACCTCCATCTCTCTCACTTGCTAACTGCCCTCACCTTGACTGACCTTGGTTAGCATCCAAAGAACCTCCAACCTTCTAATTCTCCCAAAGTGTCCTTTCTTCTTCATCTTTGCTTCTCTTTGTGGCCAGCTTGGCCCCCAGTGGTCTCCAAACCTTTCCCATAGCACTATTCCATCAGTAACAAAGTTTTGAACACAAACCTCCAGTGTATGCATATTTATTTTTTAGAAGTTCCGTACATGTACATGTCACGTGATAAAATAGACAAACAGGCATCGTGAAGGAGGAAGCAAGAAATATAGTAGTCCCCCCGATCCATGGGGGATCCCCTCCCAGAGCCCCACGAAACTGTGGATAGCACTGAACCTTGGGTACATTATTTTTTCTCCTATACACACATACCTGTGATCAAGTTTGATTTAGAAATTAGGCACAGTAAGAAATTAACAATAAAAGACAACAATTATACCAATATACTATAATAATTATGTGAATGTGGTCTCTCTCTCCTGAGCTCCAGAGCCACGTGACTCATGTCCTTCTAGACACTTCTTACATATTTCATGAGCTCCTCCATCTCCACATGTCCAAAAATGTTACTGTCTTCTCCCAAAGCCTGCCGCTCCGCCCCCTCCACCCTCCACCCCTGGCCTGTCGGAAACCGAGCAAGGCGGCAAGGTGCCTCACCTGTGAGGGCCAACGGGTCTTTAAATCCTACTGGTCTCTCTCTGAATTCTCTCACGTCTCGGCCTGACCTCTGCTGGCTCTGCAGGGCCCCCCTTATTTCTTGCCAACCAGTCCCCCTACTCAAGTCCCCCCAGTCCTTATTACTGCCACAGTCCTCCCTTAGACTCAGTGATCACCCAGGTTGTGTTGAGGACCCAGTTCAGACTCAGTTTGGCTCACAAGGACCCACACCTTTCCGGTTTCACTTCAGACCGACCCACAGTTTCCCTGAACACCTCAGTGTGCTTCTCTCACCTGGAATGTCCATCCTTCCCTTTCCTACTGCTTCTTCTGCACGGGGGAGATGCTGTGGTCTTCCCTGATCCCACACCTTCCTTCCCATGCAACCAGCACCAGGCCCATGCCTCCCTCTTGTGTTTCCTAACCCATGGAAATACACATGCCCTCAAGTGTTTCTTTTTTTAGAGAGGAGGTAGGGGAGGGGGAGAGGGAGAGAATCCTAAGCAGCCTCCACGACTCAGGGCTCGATCTCACGACCCTGAGATCATGACCTGAGCCCAAATCAAGAGTCAGACGCTTAACCAACTGAGCCCCCAGGCACCCCAGTATTTCTATAGGTAGCTATCTGTGTTTATATTAAACTGAATGTGAGCTCATACCAGTATCTCCAACGTTCATCTAGGACCACGTGGATCATCCTAGGCTCCCTGTCTTGGCTTATCTCCACCAGTGAGATGGCTCTCACCATCTGCCATCTATTTACTTAATTGCTTAATTCCAGTTATACATGGATAGTGGTCTCTCGCTATCTGTGGGTTTTACCTGTGGGTTTATTTGTCCTCAAGATCAATGCTCATTCTCAAGCTCTTAAAAATAACTAAGTACAGAATACATGCCAGCCGCTGATCTAAACACCATAAACATATTCTTTCATCCTCGTTACCATGTGAGACGCTTGTTATTAGTTCTGTTTAACAGAAGAGGAAACTAACATACAGGAAAGCCGAGCAGAGAGCCCATGTCACACCATCACGAAGTGGCAGGACCAAGGACTGGAGCTCCAGCCTCCTGGATTCTGAGATCCCAGCTGGACCGCTCCTCCGTGTTGAGAGCTCCTGCTGTGTGCGGGTGGTTCCCGTGCCCCCTTGGCACGGCAGGTCCTTGCACCTGGAGGTCAAGGGTGCCCCAACCCCAGCAGGGGACTCTTCACTTCTGGGCCCTCGTTACTCCTGTGAGTTATTTGATTAATCACCTGTAGGATCCCCATTCCACCCCTACAAAGGCTGCTCCTAATCCTACCTCTGTCCCACCCTGTCCCTGGCTCTGCCTCCTTCATGCCTGGGAGCAGATCTCGCATCCTGTCCCCCCCCACACACACACGCACACGTGCACACACATGTGCGAACGTATGTCTTTAAGAAAAGCCCCCAGCTCTGCTGTATGTGCCATATGTGCGGGGGGACATCCCTCCTCCTCCCGGCCCCCCTTCCCCGTCTCACTTTCAGGGCCCCTCGGTGTTCACTATGCACCTGAAGACATGCAGAGGAGCCCCAATCTTAAATTTTAAAAAATCACCACTCTGTGAACACCTCATCTCTCGCTGCTCCCCTTCTTCCAGCAAATACTGTCTCAGCGCCTCCTCCACGCCAGGCCCTGTTCTAGGCAGGGATTCCGGGACAAACCCGCACCCTTGAGCGGCTGATGCTCCAACACAGACTGCTTGAAGGAGCAGAGAGGCACCGCCCCCCCGTGTCTTCTACCTGCTCACAGGAAAGAAGCATGTGTTGGTGAGAAGTGATCATACGTGTTTTCCTGAGCATACAGAGGCAATGCCAATGTCCTCCAGCGATGTAATTCACGATTAATAATCTCTGACTCGTTGATGTCTCCGCAGGGACCTGCCCCAGGTTCTTAGACATCATTACTTGGGACATCACATATTCCAGGGCTGGTATTTCTGGAGATGGATCTGGCAGGAGGAAGAATGCCTCCGGTCCCGAGCAGACCCGTGGGATTGCAGAGGAGTTCATTTCTCCGGCCAGATGGGGTTCCTTCTGTCCCGCCCTGTAGTAAAGACTTTTGTCGTAAGAGCCGGTGTTATTAGGAGCCACCCAACGGCAAACCCACATGGTGAGGGGCGCCTGCTCACAGCGAGTCGGGGTTGGTGGTGGGTCAGTCTGGAGAGAGCACAGAAGCCCTTTGGACAGTCCCAGTGGGGCCTGCGTTCCACACCGGGCTGGTCCTAGTTCCGGGTGTTCACAGACGCCTGTCGGTCAGAAAGCAAGCCCCGGAGGGAAGCTCCACCCAGACCCACTTAACAGGCTCCTCTGCTCGAGTTAGTGCCCGAAGCAGAGACTGGAAAGTCCTTTAGTTCCTCCTTCTCTGGCTGCACCTCTGACACCTTATTCATCTTGGTGAAAATCTGATTGATCTCCATGAATGTCTTGGCCTTGGTCTCGGGGACAACCTGGAAGATGTAGACGGTGGTGAGGAGACAAATCACAGCAAAGATGATGAAGCTGTAAGGTCCGAGGCCCACCTGTGGGAGAGGGATCGGAGTTCACATTCTCGAAAAGGTTCTCCCTTTACCGCTTGAGGATTTGCACATCCGGGCCCCCAGGGCGCACTCACTTGGATGAAGGGGAAGATCAAGCCCACGGTGAAGTTGGAGAGCCAGTGGACGCTGCCCCCCACCATGAAGGCGGACGGCCGGGAGGACTGCAGGAAGATCTCCGTGATCAGTAGCGCGGGGATGGGACCTGGGGGGGGTGGGCAGAGTGGGAGAAGAGGAAGGGCTGCCTTCTCTGGAAGCAGAGCAGGCCCATAAAGGGTCCCGGAGCCCCTGCCGTGCCGGGGGCCCGAGGGGCAGTGTGTCTCCGGGACTCCTGGGCTGGTGGCAAAGCAGAGTGAGGAGGCCAACAGCAAGAACTGAGCACCACAGGTGACACCCTGTGATGTCCCAAAAAGGGGCCTGTGCCCACCCGTAAGGATCTCTACGCCAACTACACAGCCCGTTTCAACCCACATAGTCGAGGCTGCTTTATTGCTTTCAGTCTAATCATGCTCTGTCCACACCCCTTTGCGATAGGAAGGTAAGGGCAGAAGCCATTTTGGGGCTGCATCCGGCCCTCCAAGGAGCCTCTCCGGGGAACAGAGGTTTCTAGGGCTGATGGTGCCGGAGAGGAGAGCAGGGAAGCACAGAGCCAGCTCTGGGGTACGTACTGGGCCCAAGGGCGTGCCCTACGACGTAGGAGATGATGCAGGCGATGCTGACATAAGGCATCCAGGATATTGTGCCCTGTGGGGAGAAAACAGGGTGGGATCACAGCCGGCAAAGCAGGGACAACCGGGGATGGGGAACGTCGGGAACCTAGGTCCCCAGAGGGCCAGGCGCTCTGCCAGGGCTGGGGAAGGAGGGCTCCTGGCTCCTCCAACAGGCAGCACCAACCGGATGCCCCCGGAAAACCAGCCGTTAGTGGGCAGCGGGCTGCTACGGGGTGGGGGTGACGGGGGCTGCAGATGGTCCCCAGGCATCTGATTCAGCGCAGCTGCTAAAAGATCATTCTGGTCTTCTTCCTTGTACTGCAGGCGAGGGCGCAGGGGGTGGACAGGACACAGCCCCCCCTTCCTCACCTGCAGGGCCAGAGCGGCCGTGAGCACACAGCAGGCCGTGAAGCAGACGGAGAAGCCCAGGAGGAGCAGGACCCGCCGCCCCAAGAGCTCCACCACGAACACCTGGAAGGCAGGGGGCAAAGGACAAGCAGGGAGGCTCAGGAGCCCCGCCAGAAAAGGGGGGCGTACCCCCGCCTAGAGCTGCCCTCACAGGTCGCAACCCGAAATGTCAGGCACTGGGGAGGAGCCACTTCACACGGTGGAAGCTTCCAGAGTCGGGGGCAGGGGTCTCCATCTTGGGGGGGGTGCATAGATTGTCATCTGACAGGAGCCCAGAGGCTGGAGATGAGGACACCAAGAGGCACCTCAGCTCCAGGCCTGTCCTCAGCTAGGACCCCCCTCCCCACTCCTAAGATGCCCTCCATGCGTGGTGCTGTCGGACTCACGGCACAGACGGTCGTCAGCACGTTGACAGCCCCCGTGCCCACCGTCACATACTGGACGTCATGGTCGTTCACCCCCGCGCTCAGGTAGATCTGGTCTGCGTAGTAGTAGATCTGGAAGGTACCCCCAGAGGCTGGTGGGGCCCTCGGGACAACACCTGCGACACGGCCCCCCGCCCCCGCGGTGACACCGGCCACCGGCCACCCGCCGCGCCCCCGGGCCCCACTGTCCCCGTACTGCGTTCACTCCTGACAGCTGCTGGCCGCCCATGAGGATGATGATGGAGATGACCTGCCACCGCAGGGACTTCATGCTGAACAGCTTCAGCACAGAGATGAAGCCCGCGGCCTTCTCGGCCTCGTCCTCCTGCCAGATCTCCTCCATCTCCGAGCCCACGTCGTCCCAGCCGCGCAGCCTCTTCAGTGCTAAGGGAGGCGAGCAGGGGGTCGGCTCAGGGCGCCCCAACTCCCCAGAGCCAGGACGCTGCGGCCTCCGTCCCCTGACCCAGCACAGTAAAGCTTTACCATTTCTGGCAGCTACTTCATCCTTCTTCTGAATCAGCAGGTACCGGGGGCTCTCGGGGAAGAAGGGCAAGAACAGGAGCTGCAGGGCCGCCGGGATCCCAGTCAGCCCGAGGAGGATCGGCCAGCCTGCAGGCAAGCCCGTGCCCACGTGAGAGCTGGCCCCAGCCAAGTCACCTGCCTTCTGCCCCTCCAGTCCCCCCACCCCCCTGGAGCCCCTCCAGTCCCCCCCGCCCCCTTGGAGCCCAGCCGGCCACTCTGTCCCAGACTGGTTTCCTTAAGGGCCAGACACAGAGCTGGTGACACTAGACCCCCGTCCATGCTCTGGACTCTGCCGGGGCCACCGGGACACCTGAACTGGACTGGTCTGCGCTGCACTGACCATAGAAATGAAATCGACCAACAAGGCAAATGCCCACGATGGTAGAATGGACACAGGAAGCATGGGGTATTCACAAAACAGAATCCTATACTGCACTGGAAAGGAAGCAAGCCACGACAGGAGCCTGTCCCAGAAACCCGATGCTGGGGGCAGTAGCCCACACCATGCGGTCCAACCGGATGAAGTCCAGAAACAGAAAATTAACTCCATCTTTGCAAAAGGTGGTAAACAGCTATAGGGAGACGCAAGGATGGGGTGACAAATGTCAGCACGGCGGGGGTGGGCAGGCCATGGTTGAGGGGCACGCAGAAAGCTACGGGGGGCCTGGCATGGCTCTAGTTTGGCGTCCAGACCGAACACCGGTGTTTGATTTCGGGTGGAGGGAATGTACGTTTATGTTTTATGCGCTCTTCCTTCTGTGTGTTATTTTGCACCATAAATACGGTCCAATGAGTGAATGAGTAGCTCAGGCTCCTTCTAGGAGCTGCTAACACCCTGCCTCTCCCCCTTTTCTCCTAGGGCTGGCACTCAGTGACAACGGCGGACGTCCGCATGCCAGGCATCTGCTCTCACGGCTCTTCGTGTGTTAACTCGCTTCCCCACCGGCCACGTCGTGAGGCAGGTGCCAGGACCAACCCCACCGCACACCTGCAAACACAGGCTTCCCTTGGTCCGGAATCCATCGCCCTGCACAGCCAACAGCAGGTGTGGACCTATCTCCGATTTGGGCCACTGCCGTCTGGCTCGGGCCCCCACCCCACCCCCTACCGGGAAACTCTTCTTGGAGACCCCGAACTGCCAAATCCAGACACCCCGCTGCAATCTTCTTTTCAAGAAGATTGTCGGACTTCTTCAATCCTGTGCACCATGACCGCCTGCCTCCTGCACAGCACTCTCTTCTGGGCTTCCTCCCTTCCTTGTTCTCGAGCACCTGTTACGTGCCAGGACTCATGCTGCAGATTCAGAGATGCCTAAGGCCAAAGCCCTGCCCTCCACACATTCTGCCCAGAGGAGGGGCACCAACAGTGAAAGAGTCTCAAAAAAGGATGGACAAATGCAGTCCGCACAACATTTGTAGTTCCCCGAACTTACAAAAAAACTCCTGCGTTTCTGCCCCCCATGCCCAGGTCTGGAACGCTGGTCCTGTTCCCCCCAGTCCAGGCCCTCAGCCCTCTCTGAGGCCCCCCTCGCTGGGCAGAACCAGTCACTCCCTACTGCGCACCAGCAAGCACGTCACGGACACCAGGGCTCTGCAGATTGCCCTGCGTCCTGCTGATCATTTACGCGCCGTCACTGGGAGACAGGAACTCAGCCCCTGAACCCCTGGTCCCTGCTCCTTATGAGGGTGATTGAAAGGGGGACAGTGGCCGCTTAACATGGACCTAGGAGCAAACCACCGGGATGTGTATCCTAAGGAGACCTTGGACGTATTATCCAACCTCTCTATGCCTCAGGTTCTGCATCTGTAAAATGGGCATAATAACAGTATCTGCTTTAGAGGGTTGCTTGGAGGATTGAATGGAATTAGTATAAAGACTTGGTGCCTGGCCCACAATAAGCACATTATACGTTCTGGCTGGTGTGACGATTAATGGTGATTTCCCTTTCGAGACCTGAGACCAGAAAGGGGCGGGAGGGTTCATGCAGAAGGAGTGGCGGTTACCAGTTACTGTGCACCTACTATGTGCTGGGCTTGGGTTCTCCAGGAGGGCAGTGTGGCTCCAGAGTCAGGGTCTAGAATGGGTACCAGCCCTGTGGCTCACCACCTGACCCCCAGGGGGCGCCCCCCTTTCCTGGTCTTTGGAATGGGACGCTCTCGGAGCAGCCACCCCCCCCCCCCCCCCCCAGCAGCGTTGCTGGGAGGCTTGAGCGAGGAGATGGCGGGAAGCCTCAAGCACAGAGCCTGGCGTGCTGGTGGCTGTCATTGCCACGCCCCGGGCCCCTGTGCGGACAGCCAGCAAGCAAGCCAAGAGAAAGTCAGGAAACAGCTCTTCCCGCTCACTCACTCTAAAGCCCCCTCATCCGTGTCCTCTGAGGGCCTGGAAAATGTCAGCTACACGGTCCCTGCCAACTTATTTAGGGCCCGTTCTGTGCAAACACCACGCCAGCACCGTGGGGCCCGGGCAGCATGGCGAGGCCAGCCAGCCGACCAGAGATGAAAAACCAGCTCACAGAAACGTCCAGTCGGAGCGGAGGGAGGCCTGGGGTCTGGAGGCAGCCGGGGCTTACCCTCTTTGTTTGCGAGGAGGCTCCGAAGACCAAAGATCTGAGCCACGAGGATGCCGACGGTGATGAAGACCTGAGGTACCACCCCAAGGGCCCCCCTCAGGTTTTTGGGGGCCAGCTCCCCCAGGTACATGGGGACAACAGTGGAAGACAGACCTGGCAGGGGATTGAAGTAAAAACACCATTAGGAAACATTAAGCCTGACAGGGACAAGCTGTGTCTTCAAACACACTCGTTTTTATCCAGCAATCACATCAGGTCTCAAAACGGCGAGAGTAAGCAAACACCTCTTTTAATTCTTTATCCTTTAAACTGTAAGGAAAGAAATAATAGTCTGAGCCAAGGAAGTTCATCGACAAGCAGCCTGGCTTTTCAACCCGTGTCACCGGGGGCGGGGGACACGGGTGGCCTGACCTCTGGGCTGCCCTCCTAACTGGCTTGGTGCCAGGGAAGAAAAGCCCAGGTGTGGCCTGGCACCTTCTCCTCTCTGGCTCCTTGGGGGAAGCTGTTCGTACGGGGCCAAGGACCCCTGCCCACCAGCTTCGCCTTCTGAGAAGGCGTATTACTTAACCAACTGATGCACAGCTGAAGCTCCGTTAATCAGTAAGCATTACAAATGTAAACATATACTATGGAATAATTACCACTTCCGAATGCCCACTATTTGAACTTTTAAGTTTTCTCGTCTTACTGGAACAAGGAAGATTAGGTGGAACTTAATTTTATAGGCTCGGAAGTATTTTCTACATAGATCATCCCATTTAATTCCCCCAAAAGCCCAACAAGAGGCTGAGAATGTTGGACGGAGGTCAGGGGGGTCATCACTAGTCTGAGTACCGAGCACCCAGTCAGGACTCAGGCTGGGGCTCGGAGAGACGCGGGTCTGAGAGGGGGCTCCGGCCGCAGGGAGGCCGAGGCGAACAGTGTGGCAGCGGGTGGGTACTGGATGACATCCAGATAGGAGGGAACCTTTTGAGAACCAAGGGTTCAAGCCTGGCGATTCTGCCCAAGGATATCTGCTTAGTGTTTTAAAAGAGGCTCGCTGCTCATTCACGCCGGTTCTTCCCGGTTCTCAGAGCAAAGAGGGGCAGTCTTTGCAGAAGCCCTGGGAAGTCTGGTGGGGTATGTGTGGGGACCCCGCAGGCCTAGCGCCTAAAGGGCTGGGAGGAAGCAGGGGCCCTTGAGGGTTGCACTCCATGGTCACCACTCAGGGCTCGGGGGGGTGGGAGGGATCCCCACATCTGAGCAGCAAGCACTTCACTTGATGAGGGACAAAAACTGAAGAGGCAAACATCGGAGGTTTGGGAAGAGACGGGGTCCCCTTCTTGCTGGTGGGAAGCAATCTCTATTCGGACTTAAAAGCGACTCCACTGGGCAATCCCAGCTGGCTTGGTCGGACAGAGTCGGAGAAAGTGGCTTTTACCTTTGAAATCCCTTCGGGGAAAGCGCTTGGTGTTCTGCCACTCGAGTTGACTAGCAGGGAGCCAGTGAACTGAGCATCTCAAGTCCCACTGTCTGTCCCTGCACCCCCTTGGTCCCTGTACCCCCTTTTGGCAGACCAGCTGCTCCCTTCCTTTTTAGGATGTCTGAGCAGCATGCTGCTGGCTCACTCACCTTCCTGACTTTTTCAGGAGCCGTGTGAAAGAATTAACTGCAAATGGATTATGACCTGAGATCTAAAAGGGATCTGAGGACCTAGGGAGCTCCTGACACCTCAGGGGGCCTGCGAGATCAAAAGCATTTTCCAAGAATCCTGAGATAGCGCCCTGTTCATTCTCCTTCTCTCCTGAGCCCACAGTGGAGCATTCCAGAGGCGACATGCCACATGGTACCCCAGCCAGGGGAACACAGAAGCAGGTTGGAGAAGCCAGCTGTCTTCTCTGAAGCCAGACATTAAAGAGATTTGCAATGCCACTCTTCTCACTAAGCTTTTTTGTTTTAGAATATACAGCTCTTTTCATAAGAGAATCACATGTATGTAATCCTGTCACCATTTAAATGAATTAAATGAACATTTCTTAGTTGCAATTTCTTTCTTTTTTTTTTTTTTTTTTTTATTTATTTGAGAGAGAGAGCATGAACAGGGCAGGGAAGAGCAGAGGGAGAGGGAGAAGCAGACTCCCCGCTGAGCAGGGACACCGCCCCCCCCAATGTGGGGCTCAATCCCAGGACCCTGGGATCATGACCTGAGCCGAAGGCAGATGCTTAACCAGCTGAGCCACCCAGGCGCCCCTTAGCTGCAGTCTCTAAATGGTAAATATTGATCAATACAACCCACGTGAGCAAAAAGCTCTTTGGAGCTCTCAATAATTTTAAGAGTGTAAGAGGGAGGCCAAAACATTTGAGAACCGCTGACTTGAAAGTCATGTTTGTTTAGGAGTAAAGGTTGGGGGTTTTGTGATTTGTTATCTATCGGAGCCTAATATTTCCCTGTTGGAACCAACCCTGAAGTGTTGGATGGTCAACAGAAAAGTGCCTGCCTGCACCTTCCAGGAATCATCCATGTTTCATGAGCCCAGCCCTGCTGCAGGGGGAGACGGGCCAGGCGCCCTTGGGGCTCAGGAGGCAGAGGTCCGTCCAGCGCTCTCAGGGAAAGCAGTACGAAGGAAGCTTGTCATGGGGCCCATCACTCTCTCCTTGATAGGACCTCTTCTCTCTTCAAGGATCTTATTTTCCTCTTCTCCCTGGCCCCGCAATTCCTTGCCATTTCCCCTAACACCAGGCTCCTCGCCGTGCCCACCACTGTCCACAGAGCCCGCTCAGGGGCTTGCTGACATCCAGCCAGGTCTTCCATTCATCCCTAGCCCCGTGATTGGAAGGAGAAAATGAGAGCTGCTGGTACCTCCAGGGCCGGGTGCGGGGTTGCTGGCAGGGTGCCCAGGATGCAGCATTTTGGGGGCGCTTACCCTGGGTGCCCACCCGGAAGGCGCACGGCCCCGAGAGTGGGCGCCCCGCTCACCCCCACCAGCCCTGGGAAATATAGTCTACGAAAGAATGCCAAGTCACAGGGGCTGGGGGAGGGGGTGGGAAGATCGCAAGCATGGCTTTAACACCATCTCTTCGGTCTGAAACAATTATGGGGGAGCTTCCTGCGACCACCAAAGCGCGGCCTCTGAGGATAGCTTTGGAGAGTTTGCAAAGCAGCTCCAGGGCTTATGGGGTGAGAGACCCCAGCCAGTCATTACTCTCTGCAGCAGGTGGGCGCTGGAGGAGGAAGTGAAAGAGGCCCCCCCCCCCCCCGAAGAGCCCTTTGCAAACTTCACATTCCCTATACAAGTTGAGAGGCTGCTCTCATTAAGAGGGATTCGTCCGTTAGATTGTTCGTCACGCTTTTTCAACCACGACCCACAGTAAAAAATACAGAAACACGTTTTACATTGCAACCTGATTTTCATACACGTATCAATAACCGAAGCAAAAGTTCCAGAAGACAATCCTTATCTTTATTGCACACGACACGGTCTACTTTGTCTAGAAAAAGAAAATGCTGCTCACTCATCAGGGGTCTCCGCCCACCCACCGGCCCGCCTGCAGTTGAGAAAACACGAAGATAAAGGACCAGACGGAAGCGCGCCTCTGCACAGGATTCTGTATTTCTGTCTTTCACGCAAGGGCTCTCTTTGTGGGAAGCGGCACAGGGACGCTCTGCCCCTGAACGCACCTGAGACTAAAGCGTGGGCTCCAGGGTCTAGTTCAGGACAGAGGCAGGTGCAGGCTCGCTGCGGCTGCGGGCTTCAGCGGCCCCAGGATGGGCCAGACCCTGGTGCCTGCCCCTCCTCCCCGATTATCCTAAATTACAGAGCGGTAGCACAGCGTAGCATCATTTACCTGCACATATTCCCACCAGAAGTCTGGACACAATGATCATCTCAAACGACCGGGCAACGTCGCTGCACCCCATTAAGATCGCGGGGACAATGGAGAAAATGTTGTTGAAGAGCAAAGTCCCTTTCCTGCAGAGGACGAAATGTCAGTTAGTCTGGGCGAAGGATTCACGTGTTCATTTAACAGATGTTCACCAAGTTCTGGCCAGTTACAGCAGCGGCCTTTGCTGCTGCTTCTACTGTCTGTGATCGTAGGCTGATAGGGGTCAAGTGCACAGCCTGGTGATAGGGGTCAAGTGCACAGCCTGGTGATAGGGGTCAAGTGCACAGCCTGGTGGGAGCCACAGTGGGAAATGACCACAGTGCAGAGTGCATCGGTGGTGGGGAGCAGAGGGAAAGAGCTGCATACTAGGATACACTCAAGGGTTTTTTGAAATCACCAACTCACATGATGTTAGTGGAATCTTGAAACCAGATCAGGTAAGGACATTAGAAGAAATGTATAGGGCCAACCTCACTGATATCACATAGATGGAAAAATCGTACATGAAATATTAGCAGATTGAATTCAACAGCATATAGAAAATCCTTTCAATGTTAAAACGCCATACAAAATAAAATGCCAGATCTGCCTGGGAAAAACAAAATTGTAACATTATTTTTTAAATTATAGAAGACTACCCTTGTGACTCCAGGTAGGCGGGGAAGGCTGCCTTCAGACACAAAAAGCAAAAACCATAAATGAGAGTTAACTCTGACCACATGAACATGTAAATATCTTGTATGAAAAAGATACTATGTGTGTGATTAAGCAATAAAGCAACAGATAGAGAAGATACTTGCCTCATAAAACAGTATTGCTTGGACAGGCTCAGAGATGGAATTTCCTCCCAACTGTATAATCTTGGCTAAGTGACAGCATCTCTCTGTGCTTTGTTTTCCCATTTTGAAAAAGGGGATGGGGCTGTTGTATGGATTGGGGGAATTAAAAACCCTAAAAAAAACCCCTAAAAACCCTAAAAGCCCAAGTTCGGGATAGAGCCTGGCACATAGGAACCCATCAATAAATTGTTAATTGCTACTGTTGTATAAGGAACAGAACTTTAAGAAAACCACAAACAGCTGAATAGCATTTTTATCACATTCTCAAGCAGACAGCTGGACAAGCAACTGTCTACTCCATCTGTGGACCAAATGGACCAACGTGGACCAAAGTCCTTTACTCAAGGAGATCTGTGACTTGATTGATGTTCTGGCCGGCAGAGAAAACTGCTGAGTTCAACACCAACCTCCCAGGAAGACCTCAGGATCTTAGATCCCAAAGCAGAGGTTGTATGTTTCTAATCTCAGACTCTTTTTTGAAAAAAACTGGAGAAGGCGCTGGGTTCTGGCCTTGACTCTCGAGCTAATGACATCTGTGGCCGAGAAGACGATTTGACCTTACCTAGACTCCGTGTGCTCGTTCGCCAAGGGAAGGGGCTGGTGGGGAGGAGCTCTTAAATACCGCTCATACCAAGGCCGCTCTCTCATGCCCATGGAATTTACAGGAGGGAGTGTGATGTCTTAAGGACCTTTTTTGGAATCAAATACATAATCTCTAATGTTTCTAGAATTAGGGGCAAAGATATAAGCTCTGCCCTTGGCATTCACAACACTCACAGTGAGAGTTGCCCCGGGACCACGCGGTTTCACCCTGGAGTGCCTGACATTAATCTCAGCCATTTCAGAGTTTTCTAGGAATTTAATTTGGGTTAAATTCTGCCTATTACTTGATCTCAAAGTAAAAGAACAGAGCAGTGGGTTTGTGTTTGTTTGGGAGGCAGAGTTCAAGGACGCTGTGCTATGATCTACATTGGGACTGACATTGTGGCCCTGTTATCTGGTGTTTGACTCTTAAAAAGCAAAGAAAAAAAAAAGAGAGAGAGAGAGGAGAGAACTTGTTTTGGTTTTGGTAAGGAATATACGTGTAAGGCAAGAGAACATAGAGGGAGCGAGTCCTGACTTGTGAAGTATGCTCTACTCTTTCTGGCCTGCCCCCAGAGCCCGAGACCCGCCATACCCACCTCTAGCTCTGAGACCCTGCCTCATCCCCAGACACTTGGTCAACATCTGGTCTCTTTAAGATCGTCTTAGAAAACAGAAATCATCACAATAGTTATTACCTAGTTTTACCACCACCACCAACAACAACAAAAAAACAACTTCAGCTTTAAGCCTAGGTTTGAAATGGTCGGGGTCTAGGATTTTCAGGAGCTGGAAATTTACCTTGCCTTACCTGCCAAGTTTATTCACCAAGGGGCCGACCATGAGGGAGCCGATGAAGCCTCCAAAGGGGAACATGGACACAGAAACAGACCACAGCAATGTCAAGGAAAACTCATTTATGTAGTTATTGTTGCGTTCATAGTAGGTCTCATTATAAAATGCTTTCATGAGCTGGAGAACAAAGCGGAAGAGAGCACCAAAATAACTTGACCTGGTTTTGCAGAAAGAACACCGTGAGCTGTTAGGCCCCCCGATGGATGACCTGGGCACACAGACAGTGACACTAGTAAGTGGAAAGGAGAAGGGACAGAGTGGTATGACTAGCAGCTAGCAGGAGCACCCACCTGGGGAGCTGCCAGGCCTCTGATAGGCACCCTGCCCAGGACGTTGCTAACTCCAGTCCTCCAGGCCTTTGAATGACCCCTGACCCTCCAGACTCCTCTGGAGAGTGCAGGGCTGCAAAAGACCAGAGCCCCCACCCGCACCAGCCCCCGTGTGCACAGCCAGGCGTGGCTCTCCATGAGAAGCTGAGGCCGGGGGAGCGGGTTCACCCCCATGGCCTTGTGCCCACAAGTCATTCCCTTGGGCCTGTACTGTGTGTCTCGTGCGTACTTCCCTCTCCCGTGACCCGAGGACCCACTGTGCGCCCCAATGTGCATGTACCACCACCCAAGTGGCCATGTCCGGGCACAGGCTGCTCCAGTGCCCCCCCCCCACGTTGGTTGGGGGCTGCGTCTCACTCACCCCAGTGACCTACCTCGTCAGGGGAGTTAACGGCGGCCACATTGTACCCATACTGGAAGGATGACCCAAATGCGGCTATCAGCGTTGCCAGTAAAAGTACGAGTGTAAGCCTCTGTGGGAGGAGAAATCCTGGCTTAGGTCATAGGAAGCAGCTGGGGTTCAAGGGAACTCCGGATTTACCCCGAAGTCTTATCGAAGGATGCAAGAGAATCTGAAGATTCGTCATCTTTCGACTGCTCCCTGTCTTGAAACCTACCTCTACCCACCTAACCTGGTAGAAAGGTTCCGTGAACCACAGCACTTAGGGCTAAATAATTCTTTGCTCTGGGGGGCTGTCCTGGATGCACTGTAGGGCCACCCGTCCCCTACCCCTACCTATCATCAACAGATACCGTGACAACTCAGGGGTCTCCAGCCATTGCTAAATGTCCCCCTGGTTGGGGGAGGCAGCTGCCCCTGAGAACCGCTGGGTCAGAAAGACACGGAAGGCTCACCTTCTCCAACACTCTACCCAACGCGCAAAATGCTTCGCTAACATTCCTACCACGGGGCTATATTTGCTGACAGTAGCAAACACGCTCAAATCCTGCCTCAAACACAAACTCCCCTAAAAATCAAAGAGGAGAAAATGTGAACAATTTTAATTGTTTATTTATGGCCACTGATTAACTTCCTTTAGCCTCCAGACTTTTCCTGTAACAGGCACGGCGAGAAAATATTTAAATACAGGTTTCTGGGGACTCAAACACGTGTGTTCTGTGATCATAACCCCTTCTGACACAGGAGGAAACCGAACGCTTATTTAATGACAAGAGGGAAGCCGTTAGTAAAGTCATGAAAAGCTGGAGAAAAATAAAAGTGGACAAAGCTTTTCTCTTAGAATCAACGGATTTCTTTTCTTTTTCTTTTTTTTTTTTTTAAGATTTTATTTATTTGTCGGAGAGAGAGAGAGAGAGCACAAGCAGGGGGAGCAACAGCGGGAGAAGCAGGCTCCCCGCCAAGCCGGGAGCCCGATGCGGGACTCGATCCCAGGACTCTGGGATCATGACCTGAGCCGAAGGCAGACACTTAACCAACTGAGCCTGCCTGCCTGCCTGCCTGCCTTCCTTCCTTCCTTCCTTCCTTCCTTCCTTCCTTCCTTCCTTCTTTGTAGGCTTTCCAGGAGGGAAAAAGAAAAAGATCTAGTACTGGGCTGGATTAGGGCACGAGGGGGAAGGGGCCCTAGTCTCCCCGCAGCTTGTAAAAATGACCAGTGGCCTTTAGACATGAAGGGGGGTGGTGTGTCTCCTCAGAGGCCAAGGGGAGCCGTGACTCAGCTATGCTTTTGGGAGAAACCACACGTTCCTCGTGCCCACAGTAAACTGGCTTCCTGTTTCCTAACGCCGAACACATTTTGAGACTTAGTAAAATAGCCACGTTCAGGGCCCGTGTTCCAACTGGATGCGATTCAAGGCTGCTGGGAAGGGAGCCCTGCCCCCAGACGGCTCCCTTTGGGAATCTGCTTCCTAGATCCATTCCCGCTGTCCGGAATCTCCCAGGAGAACGCAAACATCTCCAGAAAAGTTAGTTCTTATGAATTATTAACTCTTGGAGTCACTTTCTCACACTATCGATCCCGAAGTTCACAAACAGAAAGGGAGGCCTAGGTGCTGCTGAGGGACGGGAAAGGTGCCTTGTCTTGTGGCTGCGGGGGTTTCCAGCATGGCCGGGGGGGGCGGGGGGTGCAGCCCAAGAGCCTGGAATCGGATCCTTCCCTCCTGTCGCTGGCTGTGTGGCCTTGGGCCGGTTACGGAGCTTTTCTGTGTCTCAGCTCCTTCCGCTGTAAAACAGGGACGGTCCTGCCTCCCTCATAGGACTGAGGTGAAGAATGAATGAGTTCATACATGAAAAACACTTGGAGCCACACCAGGCTTCGAGTGAGCACAGGCTCGCTCTCATCATCATCAACAGCGATCGCACCAGCAGGGAAGTTACTTTTCCCATGATGCTAGGTGTATTGTTCGTGAAGGCACCCCCCAGAATTATGTCTTCATTTTCTAAAACACTTGGCTCATTTTCCCCCCCTCCAGGCCAAGAGGCCTTTTTCTCGGCAGAAAAATCCTTGATGCACATTGGTCAGATTCTGGTCTTTTCTCTTTATGTATGAGGAACACAAAGGCCAGTAAGACCACGATCACACAGCCAATGGGGGGACAGAGAGCAAGGGCCCCTTCCATCAGCCCACACAGCCCCAGCTCTCTGCAGGCTTCCCGGGCCCCTCCACTTTTCCTCGGCTCCGAAATCCCCCCTGGGCTTCACTCAGGAATCTGCAGATTCTTACAAGCAGCCACCAAGGGAACCATTTTTTCTTCATGTATCCCAGGAGGCCCAGCACGTGTCCTGGCTTTTGTTCAAAGGGGCAGGTCTGGCCTCAGGCAGCCAGGAAGGGAAAGCCTGCAACCCACCTGCCACTGGAGGACAGGCTTCTTTCCTTGGAGAATCTAGGGGGCAGGTAGCTAGAATCAGCCCAGACCTCCTGCATGTGACCATTTTAATCATGTCCTCTCAAAATATATTGCTTCTTTTCGGGGATCACCACGCGGGGGCATTTCTGTTTTCCTGCAGCCTCACCCGGGGAACAGTTGGCCAGGGTATTCCTCTTTGAAGAGAGGGCACAGACCCCATGAAGGTCTTTCCTGACCCCCAAGTCCCTAAGTTCTTGTCACCTCACGGCCCCTTTTCTATAAAATAGAGGGGTTAACACTTGAGTGGTCTCACACTTTCTTAGTTGTCGCGAGAGTCAAACAGGATCCACGTGAGGGTGCTCAGTAACCTCAAAAACTCTAATTCTCGCAGGACGAGAATGCCTCTAATGAGTAGGGACTAGGGATGCTGCTAAACATCCTACAGCACACGGGCCAGTCCCCCATTGCAAAGAATCATCTGGCCCCAAATGTCATTCGCGTCCTGCTCTGAAGGATGAGCAAAAGTAATAACATTTATGGGGGACCCACTAGGGGCCAGGTCATTTACATGCATCATCTCATTTAACTGGTCCAGCAGCCCTATGAGGTGGTATGGTTATTATTCCCATTTTACAGATGAGAAAGCTGAGGCACAGAACAGTTAAATAGCTGTTTAATAATCTGCACAAATATGTACCTCTGCCTCCACAAATATAAGCAAATGTGGTTGCGATGCATAAAATGCAATTCCTTACCAGTGTTCATAATAAATTCGTATGATCTGTCATTATGCATTTTCCTCAATCAAGAGACTCTCAAAGCACAGCTGAAATTCTATGAGTGAGGGGAGTGGGGTAGGAGAGAAGAGGTCCAGAAAAATCTGTCTCGAAAACAGGGGAGCCTCTCTCATCTGAAAGGGTGGGAATCTCCGCTACAGACGTGAATTAGATTCGAGTCTTGCACAGTCTTTTCTGCGTCCACCTTCTTTCCACGCCGGCCTAGCCGTGTGACTTGCGGAAAAAACGAATGAAAATGTTCGGAAGCCCAAATCAAAACAAATGATCCCCGACCAATCTCTAAAATCGAAATGTCCCCTAAATCTGTCCTTCAGTCCCTGTCAAAGTGAACTCTGAGGTTCCCTCCAAAGGAAGGGAGGTGCTCCCTTCCCCTGCACAGAGCTCCCCAGAATGCCCCCCAGGAATGCCCCCCCACCCCCCCCAGCAATGCTGAGCAGGCCTTGACGGCAGGCCGCTCCATGCTCCTTCCTTCCCTGGGAGGCCCACTTACCCCTTCCTTCTTGGTCGGATTCTGTTGCTCCATCTTCGGTCTGCGCGAGTGGACTGCTGCCGAACGCCTTTCAGCCAAGATAACAAATGCACTGAAGGGAGAGGGGAGACATTCGGGCTGTACTTTGGCCACGCCGAGGAACAGCCAATAGCGTTTCTGTAGCCAGCCCCGGACGGCCTAACCCTTCAGGAGTCCAGAGGTGTGTCTTCTTGCACGTCTCTTGAATTCAAAGTCTGGGGGTTAGCTCAGTGAGCGGGCACCGCCCCCCCCAGGCCTGCAGGCACGGCACCCTCCTGACTGGGACCGTCTGTGACGTCTGCTCACTTCGAGAACTTTCACTAGGCAGGCTCGTGATGAGTGGCTGCAAGAGTTATTTCCGTCACAGACACACGAAAAGCCACAGGCCCCACATCACACCAGGTAACGCAAGGCCAAGAGTCAGGGTCACCAGAGGTTTCTCAGAAGTGGTCCCCGCCAGGGCGCCTGGGTGGCTCAGTCGGTTACGCGACTGCCTTCGGCTCAGGTCATGATCCTGGAGTCCCGGGATCGAGTCCCAGGGAGCCTGCTTCTCCCTCTGACCCTCCTCCCTCTCATGCTCTCTGTCTCTCATTCTCTCTCTCGCAAATAAATAAAATCTTAAAAAAAAAAAAAAAAGAAGAAGAAGAAATGGTCCCTGCCAGGAAGCCTGCAGCCAATCTCTCGGAGAGTCAGCTTTTCCTCAAATAACCATGTCACACTTGCTCGGAGAGGTTTGGCTTTTTTTTTCCTTTGTGAGGAACTGAGGGGCCTAAAGATGCGACTTTATGTGTAACCACCACTACTGCAAAGGCAATAAATAGTTCAGGTGCCTTTATCTACAGGGCAGGGAAAGTGAGTCACGGCTGCTGCTGGCCTGGGTCCGCCGTGCGTGAACAGGCCACAGCCCGCCTCCTGCGCTCAGCACGCGTCCAGCCGCCGCGGGGCACATCAGGTCAAGGGGCCAAAATCCAGAGCGGAGTCCCACAAGGCCCACAGGCTTTCCTCTTTATAGGATATATTTCCTGTTTTACTTGCTGCGGCACAAATCCAATTAATTCAGCCATTCCTCTCCCTCCTTCCCAAATATTTTTTTTTAAGATTGTATTTATGTGTCAGAGAGAGAGCACAAGCAAGGGGAGCAGCAGAGGGAGAAGCAGGCTCTCTGCCGAACAGGGAACCCGATGCGGGGCTCGATCCCAGGACTCTGGGATCATCACCTGAGCCGAAGGTAGACGCTTAACCCGCTGAACCACCCAGGTGCCCCACCCCCCTTTCCAAATAAACAGTTAACTGGGAGCCCACCATGTGCTGGGCGCCGTTCCTATAATAGTAGCAAGCTTGGGAATTGTGACCAGGAGACTGTGAGGAGGGTAACAAAGAGCCTCTGTGTGTGTGTGTTGGGGGCCCCCATGCCCCCCTCACAAGGGAGGATTGGCCATTTTTCCCCACCGGCTCGTTCCCTGTCCTTTCCTTCTGTGTCACAGCATGATGCCCAATGAAGGTTTGGCAAGACCAGAGGTTCCCGATTATTTCAAAGAGTTGTGAAGAATTCTCCAAAGAAAATGTACTTTAGTTGGGGTGGGGGGTAGGGGGTAAAGGGCAGGACACATATTGTGCAAACAAAAAGAACCGGCCTCAGCTGGCAGTCCTGAGTCATGCCCAGGCCCCCCCACCCCTGGCCTCCTGTGTGCTTGGGGAGGTGTTGGGGGGTGGGCAGGGGGACTCCCTGCCCAGCGTCTGACCTCCCCAGCCCGAGCGAGGCCCTACCTGCCTCCTGTGGCACCCAGGCTTTGCGGGCACGGCCATGTGTCATCAGTGCCCCAGCATGGCCAGCCAAGGGGGTGCAGACCCACCGCGGGCCCAGTGGCTCCAGTCCCTCGGCTGGGCGCCTGCCCCTGGGAGCACCCAGGAACGGGCCCAAGGGCTCGGGGCTGCACCCCCTGCCTGTGCTGTGTGTCCCTGCTCGGTCCCTCCCAGCCTGGGGACCCGGCCCAGCAGCCTGGGGTCTCCGGTGGCCATTGGGCCCATGGAGGGGCCGTTGGGCTCAGGGGATCTGGGCGTTCAGATGGGGGAACGGCCCGCCGGTTGGAGGCACACCCTGGCAGGCTGATTTGGGGTGTGTGGCCTGCACCCCACCCCTGTAAGTGGTCTCTGAGTGGGGTGGGGGTCTCAGACTCCGGCCTCTGGGCCTTGCCCTCCCTGCCCAGCCCCAGTCTGGACTAGGAGAAGAACCTGCCATCTGAAGCCTATTTTCGCCTTGCAGTTTAAAATGACACTAATGAACGGCACTGATCGACCCAAGGACAGGCTGAAGTGTGTCCCAGGATCACGTACAAGTATTTCCAAGAAACTGCGTGTGTTTCGAAACTACCTCTACCGAGAGCCAAGGAATCCCTTTTAAAGGAAAAATGGACAGTTACAGAGCCATACTTGGTCCTGACAGGGCACTCGTGACGCTCTTCCCACCTTCCATACAGTTTGGGTCATCACAGGGAAATTTTATTAGGATTTTATCATTGAGGGAGAGAAGGACCCAAGGAGGACCATATATTAGGTCCTCTGTAACCTCTCACCATGCAGGAAGTGCTGGCCAGGGACCCTGGCATGAGGATTTGTGTCCCAGATCTCAACAGCCAAAGTGTTATTACTAACATAAAATATAAATATGTTAGTACACAATTTTAGAAGACTTATCAGAATCTGACAACAGTGATTATTCTGGGATGTGAGATCACAGGTGATTTTGACCTTAGCATATATTTTATTTTTTTTATTTATTTATTTTTAAAGATTTTATTTATTTATTTGACAGAGACAGAGACAGCGAGAGAGGGAACACAAGCAGGGGGAGTGGGAGAGAGAGAAGCGGGCTTCCCGCTGAGCAGGGGGCCCAACGCGGGACTCGATCCCAGGACTCTGGGATCATGACCTGAGCCGAAGGCAGATGCTTAACGACTGAGCCACTCAGACGCCCAACCCTAGCATATATTTTATATTTACATTTTATTTATTTAATTTTTATAAAAAGATTTATTTTAGAGAGAGAGAGTGCAAGTGGGAGGGGGGGCCGAGGGAGAGAGAATCTCAAGCAGACTCCGCACTGAGTACAGAGCCTGATGCGGGGCTCGATCTCAAGAGCCTGAGATCATGACCTGAGCCGAAATCAAGAGGCAGATGCTTAACCAACTGAGCCCCCCAGGCGCCCCCACATCTGTCTTTACTGAGCTTACTGCTGTGCAAGAGGCGGAATGCGACAGGGTTCAAAGATTAAACTGCCTTCTGCCTTAGACTCTAGCTGGGGACACAAGTTTAGTCAAATAAATGCTTTGATGAATTTGTAACTATAAAAGAGCTCTAAAGATGAGGGTGGAAGGCTAGTCAGGGAAAGCGATCCTAAAAACATGAGCTTGAGCCGAGACAGGAAGGAAGGAGGAAAAGAGCTTACCCAGGCAAAGGGGGCGAGTGGGGAGGGGGTGGTGGAGAGAGCTTCCAGACAGGAACGGTATGTGCCAAGGCCTGTGGTCGGAGCGTGATGCCATCAAGAAATTGCAAGGTCAGTGTGTCTGAGGAGCACACAGCAGAGAGGACGAGCGGAGGGAGGAAGCTGGTGGGGTAGGCAGGGCCAGGCTAGATTTAGTACTTGTAGACCATGCCCGTGAAGAAGCTCGATTTTTGTCCTAGGAGCAGAGAGAAGGCATTAAGAGTTTTGAGAGTGATCAGATTTGTGTTTTTCCAAGTTCACGGTGGCTACCTTGAGGAGAACTGTGGAGGGAACAAGAGATCCATGTATTTGGGGAAGAGGAGAAGGAGCAGTTCCTTTGCTGTACGACCCATGGAGGGTGGTGGTGGCCTGGTGGAGGGCGGTGGAAGAGATTAGTCAATTCATCCTAGAAATAATTTAGGCTGTAAAACTGACAAAACTTGGTGACTGACAGGACGAGGGGAGGGGAAATAAGAGGACTTCTGTATTATGGTTGTAATAAAGAATCAAAATGATCTTTCCGAAAATGAAGCTTTTCAGAATTACAAGTTTATATAGGAAAATTCAACAAAAATGTAAAATGTTGAATTAGCACCAGAAGGCAGGCTGGCAAATCCCTGGGCTGTTTTGAGACCAGACAAAGATATCGGGACTTTGGGTCACTTGCTGGTCTCACCTCTACTAGGAATGTTCTGGAATCTTAAAGTTTTGCCATGGGCCTCTTTTGAACAGACTGCTGCTATAGCTCTCTCAACCCATCCCCAAATCAATTAGCTCAGTCCCTCTTCAACAGTAATAGAATTTGGGGAAGGACCTCTGGCTGCCCCAAATAAAGACTGTGTTTCCTTATGGCCCTTGCAGTTGGAGTGGACAGACGACAAAGCTCTGTGTAACGCATAGGTGTCACGACGTGGTGGCTCCCGGGAACCTTGCTCTCTTCTCTGTCCCTTTCTCTCTCCTGCTGCCTGGAATGCAGATGCCACCCGCTTGGACCCCAGGATTGAGGCCACAAAGGACAAAGGCACCAGCTGGTAGGAGCTTGGGTTCCTTACCCTGTGGGGTGCTATCCCAGCCCTGGACCGCCCACCTGGCCTTCACATGTAAGAAAAATACATGCAAGAAAACAGGGAGGGACTCTAACCCATTTAGAAGCTGTGAAGACATTTTCATTCATATATATTTGTTTTAATTGACAACAGCCAAAATCAGATTTTAAATTGATGAAACAGCTCTCTCCTGGAAGTGAGCGGCCTCAGGACCTTCGTCGTAAGGGAGAAACTGAACCCCTGTAAGGCTGGGCTCAAACGTCGGTGGAGATTTACCCAGGCTGCTGTGTTTTTGTTGTTGTTGTTTTAATATTTTATTTATTTGACAGAGACAGAGAGAGCACAAGCAGGGGGAGCGGCAGGCAGAGGGAGAAGCAATCTCCCCGCTGAGCAAGGAGCCCGATGAGGGACTCTGATCCCGGGATCCTGAGATCACGACCTGAGCCTGAAGGCAGACGCGTAACCAACTGAGCCACCCACGCGCCCAGGCTGCTGTTTTCATGAGGATTGGATTTGGTTTTGTGTTCAGCTTAAAAAATTGCATGGGATTTGAGTGGGGCTGCCCTAACCCTTTTTCCCCCCGGAAGCCCTGTTATTTTTGTGTGCCACACAGTAGAACATGGGGTTCCCTAGGAACACGTGAATGGTGCCATAGCAGAAATGTCTGCATGTGCCTCAGGGGGCACAGACTGAGGCCGCCTACCCAGGTGTCGTGTGCACGCGGGATTGCTGGATTAGACGGAGGGGCAGGAAGGGGATGGGCCATCTGCATTCCAGGCTTAGGTAAAGAAGGAGTAATGAACAGGTCCTAGCATGCATCCAGCTATCTAGGTGTGCCTTGCACAGTGGCTTTGCAGAGGCCGTGCTCCTGGTGCAGTGAGGGGAGATGGAGGGGGTCCGGTCTGTTGACATAAGACTTTTCAAAGCCTCGTGCTCAGTGGGGCCAACCACACGCCATCTAGGCCTGCCATCTGGCCATCGGAACTCAACTCAGCAGAGAAAACATACCTGATCCGAGTTAACGTTCTTGCTCCTTAGGCCAACTAGGAGTTCTGACATTGAATCCGGCTCAAGATGCTGTCAGGCATCCTCAAGGCAGGGAGGCTGCCCATCACGCTCTGACACGCCTGGTGAGTCAACTTCAGAGACTTTACAAGGTTCCCCTGTTCTTACCAAGAACGGAATTTGACCTTGCTTATCAGGGTGCACATGCACAAACAGGTGTGTCCCCCAAGAACCATGGACAGAAAGTGTGAAAGCCAGGGGGTCACGAGGCTCCTCGGGGAGCCAAGTGCCCTCTGTCGGTTACACGTTACCTTAGGTAGACAGCTCTTTGTTTTGAACTGTCATAAAAAACACAACAAAGCTTCCTATTTTTAGTATTCAGTTCATTAGTGTTCAGGACATCCACGCTGTTGTGCAAATGATCTGGACTTTCACACTTTGTAAGACTAAGGCTCATGTCTGCTGTAGGGCAACTCCCCGTTTCTCCCTCCGCCCAGCTCTCGCCTTTTTGTTTCGATGAACCTGCCTACTTTAGTTACCTCATATAAGTGGAATTATATAGCATCTGTCTTTTTGTGACTGGCTTATTGCACTCAGCATAGCGTCCTCAAGTTTCATTCGTGTTGTAGGCCAGGCTGTGGAGAAACTGGAAGGCTTGGAACATTGCTGGTGGGAATGCAAAATGGTACAAAAACAGAAAAAAAGTTAAACACAGGATTACTTTATGACTCAGCAATTCGACTCCTAGATATATACCCCAAAGAATTAAAAGCAGGTACTCAAGATAATGTATGTATACACATGTTCATAGCAACACTATTCACCATAGCCAGAAGGTGGAATCAGCCCAAATGTCCATCAATGGATGAATGGATAAGCAAATAGTGACATATACACACAATGAATTATGCAGCTGTAAAAAGGAATGAAGTACTACTACATGGTACGTGAGCCTCCAAGACATCATGCTAAGTGAAAGAAGCCAGGCACAAAAAGGTGCATATTGCATAATTCCATTTATACGAGAAATCCCGAATAGGTAAATCCATAGAGACAGAAAGCAGATTGGTGGTTGCCCGGGGCCCGGGGGAGAGGGAAATGGGGAGGGACTGCTTAATGGGTGTCAGAGTTCCTTTGGGAGGGGGGTGGAAATGTTTTAGAACTAGATAAGAGTTACGGTTATACAACACTGTGAATGTACTAAATGCCCCTGAGTTGTACATTTTGCAAAGGTTAATTTTATGTTCTGTGAATTTCACCTTAATAAAAGGGAATACTGAAACAGTCTCTAATGTAATCTACAGCTACTGCGCATCTTTCTGTGTCTACTGACATGTTAATAATGTTAAAGCATACTTTCCCCCCAAAAGTTAAAAATTATGACTCTTGTACAAAAAAAAAAAAAGCACGTGTTAAAGATTTTAACTCATTATCCAGGGACCCAGGCAGCTGTTATAACTGGTTCGAAAGAGAATCCAAAGAGCAGACACATTTATAGATCAGGAATGTTGAAAGGAATTTGCAAATGGATCTAAAGTGGCTTCTAGGGAGGGAGGGAGGGCAGTCAGGGAAGCTCCCCTGATGATAGCATTTGTTTAGTGTCGAAAGACAATTATTTTGTGCTAGCATCGTTATCTACAACTTGCAGAATTGTAAACTCCAAGGCAGTATAAGGCCGAGTCCTGTGGAATCAGGAAGTATGTTGGGGTAATGCGTGGTTTTCCCACCGAGGCCCATTCCCCCTACACCGTTTGCAACTGGCCTTGGTGGGAGCATCACCCTTATCAGCAAAGGCTATAAATCAACACACACCCTCAGTCCAGTCCACTCCTTTGTTGAACACTTACGGCACCCCCATGGGATTAGTACATATGACACCCCAGGGCCAGATAACGCATCTTACATCTCCAACCTGGGATATTGAGGAACAGGTTATGGAAGCCGGCAGCCCTACAGGGCCTCCCCGGCCACTCCAATTCCCCTCAAAGTTAAATCATGCAAGCACCAGCCCACACTCCCGAAGCCCCCACCCCGGAAGCACAGTTCCTCCAGGCCTCGATGGTTTATGGGCAGGCAATAGCCGCGGCGCCTGGGAGCTTGCCAGAAATGCAGACTCTCAGGCTCCACCCCAGACCTGCTCAGAACCTGCATTTGAACCAGGACGCCAGGTGGTTCCAGCTCTCGGGAACATCCGAGAAGCCCTGCTGTGTGGACACCCAGCCCCGAGGCTTTCCGGATCTGTGCCCCACCAGAGCAGACTTCTGCTTTTTCTCTCCAGTGCCTTGGGCCCAGGCAAACCCAGGAATCTGCGTTCTGCCAGGAAGAAGAAAAGCTGCAGAAGGGATTAGCCGAAGGGAGGGTCTCCTCCCACCTCTGGCGAAATAGTCCGGAGGAATTCCTCAAATGCTTGATAAATTGGGGCTGCCCAAGAGGCTAGCCTCTCAGGGCTACCGGGACTATGGGCCCCAGGGCCTTGAAAAAATGTCGGGTGGGGCCAGGAGGAGAATCTTCGGTGTCGCTTAGAGAATACAACAAGGGCTAACAGTGAATACTGAGCATCGGGTCCCCTGTTGGTGCCACTAATCCCAGGTTAGATGAAACCGAGGCCGAGGGAGGTCACCGTTATTGGCCCAGAGTGAAGCAACTATAAATAGCAGCAGCGTGGTTGACCCAGTCTCTTGCCTTCCAGAGCCTCATCATCCACAAGCCCGGTTGTTGGGCTCACCTGTTTCTCCCGGTCCCTTTCAGCGGCCCGAGGCCTGTCTGCCCTCACGCAGCCACGTGCATCAACATCACTCACCTCTTCCCGCCAGACTCTGGCCCAGAAAGAGAAGCTGCAAATAACTTTATGGTCCCCTGTAAGAACTTCCCAGAAACACTCATCAGCTCTGTAATAGGAAGCCTCAAGCAACATTTACACCCCAAACTCTATAAACTCCACTTCTGAATTTTTACCTCAGGTGCCCACTAATCCGAAATTGTGATACCGTGATCCTGGTGCCTGGCTGGCTCAGGGGGTAGAGCATGTGACTCCTGATCTCAGGGTTGTGAGTTCAAGCCCCACTGTGGGCACACAGATTACTTTAAAAAAAAAAAAAAAATAAATTATATAAATATATATATATAAAAAACACACACACACACTAGGGAGTTGGGGGAAGTAAGGAAAAGGGAGGTTTCAAAAAGAACATTCATATGCTAAAGAGGACCGACCTACAAGATGCCCAAGGCCTTGCCATTGTCAAGTTTAGGTTGTTTGCCCCTCTAGCAAGGTATTAACATTAAGATCGTTGGGAGATTCCCAGAGGAATGTCACACAGGTCCCACCCAGGAGTGGGGGGGGGGCAGGTTGCGGGGTGTCAGCTTCGTCTTCAGCCAGCCTTCTGCTCCCTCATCATAGATAGATAAATAGAGTGTGTGTATTGGGGTGTGTGTGTGCTTGTGTGTGATAGCTTGATCCTGGCCCAATCGAAGTGCATTAAAGACCCCCCTAAAATACACTTCAGCACCATCACCTAATATACCGCGTGGCCTGCTCCGCTCTGAGATGCAGTAAGGCCCTGTCCCAGGAATATTCTTCCTTACCCAGGCTGTGTAGTTAATAGACGATAGTAGGAAGAAAAGCAGGTAGGGACGAGGGCCCCACCCCCACCCCCCTACCACCCCTGGTCCTAAGAGGAAACTACCCTTAAAAGGAAAAAGACCCTATCCTGTTATTCTAGGCTTTACTCGGTGCCCCAGCTTTCAGTCTTCCTCCTGGGAGGACTTATAACTTGTACGTGAGGGAAAGAAAGGGAATGGCCTCAGGCGTCCTAACCCAGGCCCAGGGGCCAGCTCAACAGCCAGTGGGATATCTAAACCGAGCTTGATCTGGTGGCCAGCCACATGCCTTAGGCCACCCTCTTGATCCCTGAGGCTACAAAACCACCCCGGAGGGAGTCTGACACCCTTTCCCAAGTGTGAAATACCACGTGATAGGTAGATGAGCACGAGGACAAAAACCTGATTGGATGACAGGTGCAGGGAGGGTTAATCAGATTAAAACAGCCCACACCAAAGAGCCCATAACAAACCCTAGATTTAAACACCAAATTGGCAATCCTCTCGGTCCTTCCCTCTTTGGGAGCTTTGTACTATCACTCAATAAACTTTGTTTTGCTGCCCACCGCCCTTCATCTGGTCTACCTCTTCATTCTTCGAAGCGGCGTGATAAAGAACCACGGACACCTGAGGAAAAGAAATTCTGCAACATAGTCATCCCCCCTCCCCCGCACTGAGAAGCGCTACCTCATTTAGCCCTGAACATGGTTATGATGTGGAGAACAAAGGCAAAAGAAATGTGTCCATTTCAGAGTTCTTTGTCATTTATAGTTATTGTTCTGATGCCCTTGTAAAATGAGTTTTGTCTTTAAGGAGATTCATAGAAAGGGCTTTTGACAAATACAGGTATTTGATATCTTTAAGATCATAAAACTGAAATGGGTAAGAATTTCCAGAACTAACTAAAAAGCTGCCTTCAAACTGAACAAGAATTAGTAACGTGGGGCTAAAAACCGAAGAAGATGAGTATAGTTCTGTGACTCTTGTTTGAAACATTGCTGGTTCTCTAATGTTTGCTCTTCCAGATTAAGGAAACTTTCTCTTAAGATATCCGTGATTTATGGAAATGTGATAAAGTATTAATTTGTGAACACATTGTAGCATTTCTCTCTACCTGAACCCTCTAAAATTCAGAAGGTCTCAGTAGGGTGCCTGGTGGCTCAGTTGGTTAAGCATCTGCCTTCGGCTCAGGTCATGATCTCAGGGTCTTTGGGTCGAGTCCCACATTGGGCTCCCTGCTCAGCGGGGAGTCTGCTTCTCCTCACTCTCCCTTTGTTCTCTCTCTCTCAAATAAATAAAATCTTAAAAAAAAAAAAAGGTCTCAGTAAGTATTCTTTCTTCCACAGCAGTTATAATCATTGGCATAAGTTCAGTAAGAATCTGTTCTCCTTGTAACAGGACACCATTAGAAACATTGGTTATTTTACCAAGGCTTTGACTGGAATGTCATATTTGAGGGACATGCATAGACTCGGATATGACCAAACAGCTTTAAGGAATTAAGTTTGACTTTATGAAACCTGAAGTCAATAGAGCCCCTTGGAAATGCTGGCCTGATAGCTTGCTTACAGAGGTCCCAGCAGCCTTACCAGGTGAGTAAAGGATGTCACCTCCTGGCAGGTGCAGGAGCCTCAGGATATTTGGGGACCTCAAGAAGAGGAATGCGTCCAAATCTACAGCTACTGCAGGCATGTCTGATGGCAAGTGTTGGCTTGGTTTCTGGCTTAGAGACGCTACTGAAAGTCAATTGAGATTCCTTATGAAAAGTTCCAGCAAAGCAGATTTGGAAAGATCTATGTGATCAATCACTATTCCTGCTGAGCTTATGTAAACAATTGGGCCAAGTTTCTTAAAACTGGACTTGCTTTACAAACAAATGAGTCTGGATTTGGCTATCTCTAGAAACAAGGGTGATTTTAGAGAGAAAAAAGTTATGTTGCAATAACACATCTTTGCGGATGTTAAATTCTAGCCCTGATTGTCTTTGGAATGTTTGTTTGCCGAAGCTAGACAACTTGAGGTGAACTTCAGAGAAATAATAACAGATAATCTTCTGCTTGCTATTCTGTGGGCAAAATAACAGGACCGCTATGGGCGTGTCATTATTTGAACAGCTGGAAAATGGGATGAATTCCCCAACAATTGTATAACTCAACTATCACCCTGACCAATTCTGTGTGGCTGGGAGGACAAAAATCGTTCTTTAAAAGCCAGAGAGCATATGCAGCAGAGTGGCTCAATCGGTTAGGCGGCGAACTCTTGATTTTGGCTCAGGTCATGATCTCAGAGTTCTGGGATGGAGCCCCGAGAGAATCTCTCTCCCTCTCCCTCTGCCCCCACCCCCACCCCTCGCGCTCTCTCATGCTCACTCGCTCTCTCTCGCTCTCTCTCTCAAATAAATAAATAAATAAATAAATAAATAAATAAATCTTAAAAGAAAATAAAACCTGGAGCATACCCCACTCCATGAGATTAACTATGGACTTGTGGATATAAAGGGTAGCCCCACTTTCCTAATGATGGATTGGATGATGCCCTCGGGGATGCCCATATTCCCAGACAAATCTCCCACTTGCCTGTTGATTCCTTGTAATTAGGATATTGTCAAGGCTAGACCTCAAACAAAGAGGGCTTCTCGATGGTTTTATCCCTTAGCCATATTTGTCCTAGGAGCCACCTCTATTGATGTAAAATTACAAATAGAGACTTTAGCCATGCATCCAATAGCGACCTTTAACCAGACCCACCTCTAACTTGTGGCCATGGCTTCCCCCATCCTGGATAGGCCACTGTACTCTGGTTTTGCCTGGATGCATGGATGCATAATTAAACCCATTACCAATCCAGCCAACCTTCCAAATTTATTTACTTATTTATTTATTTATTTATTTAATTTAAGATTTTATTTATTTGACACAGAGAGAGAGAGAGGGAGAGAGCAAGCACAAGTAGGGGAAGTGGCAGGCAGGGGAGAAGCAGGCTTCCTGCTGAGCTAGGAGCCCAATGTGGGGCTCGATCCCAGAACCTTGGGATCATGAGCTGAGCCAAAGGCAGACGCTTAACCGACTGAGCCACCCAGGGGCCCCCAACTTTCCAAATTTAAAACAATGGTGGACACCTTCTGTGTTTCACTGGTATGACCACCCAGCATCCATATTTATTCCCTCTTTAAGACTGGAGGATGTCGTTTGGCACATGGAAACTCTTAATAAGTACACAGTCAAAGCCCTAAATGACACTTAAAATAGCATTTCCCTATTAAATACTGAAATAACACCAATGTGTAAAGCAGTTTTACAAACTAGAATGGCATTAAATGTTTTCACTGCTGCACAAGGTGGAACATGTCCTATCATAAAAACAACATGCTGTGTATATGTTCCAGATTACCACAGACATTTTTCTGGGCTTCTAACTGACATGAATGCTCACATTGGTGCTTTAAATGATCCCTCTCTTTCCTTTAATGGTTGGTTAAACTACTGGGCTGGAAGAGGATTTTTGTCAACTATCAAAGGACTCTTACTTGGGCTCCTTTTTCTTTTTGTTATTCTAATCAGGTTTTGCTGTTTTCTGCCAGGTCTCTCTCCACCTGGTACCCAGACTCCTTCACTGCCATAATTTCAAGCTGACAGATGATCCTTTCCACTGGGGAAGAGCCATACATGCGGTCTCCCTTGGATTCAGCTGCCTCTGCCTATTTTAACTCCTATGTATATCAGCCCCCAACTGACCAATGTTGACCCATAGGTAGGGACGTCTCTATGCCCCTATTCAGCAGGAAGAAGTTACAGAAGATAAGACCTTCCTCCCTCAGCAACCTTAAAGACTTAAGTGTCAAAATTATTCAGGATGTGGAGAACAAAGGTAAAAGAAATGTAGATCAAATTAAATCTCCTTAAGACTTACAGCCCACTGACAAGCACGTGGGACAGGCAGTGACCTTCCTGAAGGAGCTCGGCCAAGTCGATGGTAATACTTTGCTACGGGCAAAAGGCAACCTTTTTTAGGGTCTTAATATTAACCCGACCTCCAGGATCCTATAAGGCTCCTTTCACATATGAAAATCCTTTTGGAAACTTCCTTTGTCTTTACTACCCACCCCCCTCCAAAGTCTATAATCAGCCACGCCTCACAACTCCGGGGCAACTCTTTCTGCACCCCCGGGGTCCTGTTCTTGTGCTTTAATAAAACCACCCTTTCTGGGGCGCCCTAGGTGGCTCAGTCGTTAAGCATCTGCCTTCGGCTCAGGTCATGATCCCAGGGTCCTGGGATCGAGCCCCGCATCGAGCCCCGCATCGGGCTCCCTGCTCAGCAGGAAGCCTGTTTCTCCCTCTCCCACTCCCCCTGCTTGTGTTCCCTCTCTCGCCGTCTCTCTCTGTCAAATAAATTAAAAAAAAAACAAAACTAGGGCGCCTGGGTGGCTCAGTCGTTAAGCGTCTGCCTTCGGCTCAGGTCATGATCCCAGGGTCCTGGGATCGAGTCCCACATCGGGCTCCCTGTTCGGCGGGAAGCCTGCTTCTCCCTCTCCCCACTCCCCCTGCTTGTGTTCCTGCTCTCGCTGTCTCTCTCTCTGTCAAATAAATAAATAAAATCTTAAAAAAAAAAAAAAACTAAACTAAAAACCCACCTTTTTGCACCAAAAACATCTCAAGAATTCTTTCTTGGCCATTGAGTCACAGACCGCACTTGAAACCAGATCAGTAAGACCTCAGGAGACTCTAGCTGTAGCTACTAAGAATGTCCTGACCTCCTCACGGTAGGCACTCTTACTTCATGGAGCCTGGGTTCTGGACTCTGCTTCAATAAGTGATTCGGAAGGTTTTTTGTTTGTTTGTTTGGACCCACATGCTTCATTCAGAAAGCAGTTCACCTCTTCCCTGAAGTTTCTCACCTGCCAGGTGTGTGCTGGGCTGGCCCGGATAGAGGCCCGCTCTGTGCCAGGAACCAGGCAGGCTCTGGGGGAACATGCTGGAAGTGTCGTCTCTGCAGACACTGTGGCATCCCAAGGGTCTGCTTAGAAGGCCGTGGAGCAGAGGGAGGTGCCCTTCGGGGTGTCAGCTGGTTAAGGGCAGAAGTGAAAGGCTAGGCAAGAAGGGAAAGAAAAGGGCTTTCCAGAGAGAGCCAACAGCATGGGACAGCACTGTGATATTGTGGTTTAATAAGGAATATATATCTGGTCTTAGTTCGAGTCCCGGCATAAAGATCCTAAAGTCCTTGGAATTTCCTAAGTGTTGAGAGTGGTAAAGGCATTCTTGTGTCCATGTGGTGACTTTTGGAAAAGCCCCTAGGTAACCTAGAGATGGGCAGTCATGTGCCTGTAATGAAGTCTCCATAAAAACCCAGAGGACGGGGTCTGAAGGGCTTCTGAGTTGGTGACCCCGCAGAGGTTTGGGGAGAGTGGTACCCTTCCCCCACACCTTGCCCCATGCATCTCTTCCATCTGGCTGTTCCTGAGTTATATATAGCCTTTTATCTCAACCAGTAATCAAGGAAATAAAATGTTTCTCTGAGCTCTGTGAACCACTCTAGCAAATTCATCAAACCCAAGGATGGGGTCTTTGGAACCTCTGATCATGGCCGGTTGGTCAGAAGCACAGGTGACTTGAGATCTGAGAGGGATGGGGGGGGCAGTCTTGTGGGACGGAGCCCTTCACCGGTGGGACCCGATACTGTCTCCAGGGAGATAGTGTCAACATTGAATTGAATTGTCAGACTCCCAGCTGGCGTCAGAGACTTGCTTGTTGGCGTTGAGAAGACACACGCACATCGCAATCATGGACCAGCTGTTTGCTGGGTGAGGAGGGGGGTGGGAGACGGAGACATGCTGGAGGTTTGGCCTGTTCCCTGCAGCCCCTGCGGTTCAGTCTGGAGTCTCCTGGCTAGACTGTGCTTTGGGGGGTGTGCAGGACCTCCCTGAGCAGGACGAGGGGGCGGGCGGGAAGGTCAGGGAAGAGGTGATGAGGGATGACCGAGGGGAGACAGGATGGACAGGTGCCTCATGGCACCTCATGAGGAGTGTAGGGTCTTGGGAAGGTTCCTCAGTGTGGGCAAGAGAGAGGCTTCTTCCATTCTATCACAGATAAGCATGGAGCACCTAGTTTAGAGACTTGGAGGCAAATGCAAAGGAGAGAGTAGCTAAAAAACAAACAAACAAACAAAAAAACAAAAGCACCCCATCACAGTCATCACCTCAAAGAGGCAGGACAAGGCACTGCTCTTTCAGGACTATTTAAGTGTATGCGTGTTGCATCTTAATAGCAGAATTAATATAAAAAAGATGCAAGCCATTTCTAGGGCCCAGTCAATGTATTTTCCATTAGTTAATTTTATGAGGACTGATTTTTAGAACGATTTAGGTTCACAGCACAAGTGAGGAGAAAGTACCGAGGTCTCCCGTATACCCCGACTTCCACACACATGGCCTTCCCCGTTACCAACACTCCCCACCAGAGTGCTCTGTTTGTGACCTTGGATGAACCTACTTTGGCACATCATCACCAAGACTCTGTAGGAGCACATTAGGGTCCCTTCTTGGTGTTGGACATTGTGTGAGTTTGGACAAATGTGTATTTTTAAAATAAAGATTTTGTTTATTTTAGGGAGAGCGAGAGAGAGAGAGAGCACAAGTGGGGCAGGGGAGGGGCAGAGGGAGAGGGAGAAGCAGGCTCCTCGTTGAGCAGGGAGCCCGATGTGGGGCTCAACCCCAGGACCCTGGGATCATGACCTGAGCCCAAGGCAGATGCTTAACCAACTGAGCCACCCAGGTGCCCCTGGACAAAAGTGTATTAACAAGTATCCATCATTATAGTATCACACGGAGTCGTTTCACCGCCCTAAAAATCTCCTGTGTTCTGCCTATTCATCCCTCCCTCTCCCCTAGCCCCTGATCTTTTTACTGTCTCCATGGTTTTGCCTTTTCCAGAATGTCCAATAGTCGGAATCATACAGTATATAGAGCCTTTTCAGATTGGCTTTTCACTGAAATGCGTATCATCCATGTCTTCATGGCTTGACAGCTCATTTCTAGTTCTGAATAATATTCCATTGTCTGGATGGACCACACTTTATCAGTTCACCTACTGAAGGATATTTTGGTCGCTTCCAAGTTCTGGCAATTATGAATAAAGCCGCTATCAATATCCATGGGAAGGTTTTTGTGAGGACGTGTGTTCAGCTTTAGGTAAATATCGTATGGCAGGAGTGTGTTCAGTTTTGTAAGACACTGCCCAACTGTCTTCCAAACCGGCCTTACCACGATGCATTCCACCAGCAACAAGTGAGAGTTCCTGCAGCTACACATCCTCCCGACATCTTGTGTTGTCAGGATTTGGGTAGGTGTGCGGTGGTATCTCCCTGTTTTAACTTCTATCACCCTGATGATACGTGGCGCGGAGGGTCTTTTCACATGTGCATCTGCCACGTGTCCATCTCCTTTGGTGAGGTGTCTGTCAAAGTCTTTGGCCCATTTCTTGTTTGCTTATTGTTGAGTGTCAAGAGTTCCTTGCATATTTTGGATAACGGTTCTTTTATCAGATGTGTCTTCTTTTTCCAGTTTTATTGAGAAGTAAATATATCCTGGTATGTTGAAGGTGCACAGTATGCTGGTTTGGTTTACTGCACCATGAAATGATCACAACAGGTGTAGTGAACACCCGTCATCTCATGTAGATACCCCGCCATGTCTTTTGCAAATATTTTCTGCCAGACTGTGGCTTGTCTTCTCACTCTCTTCATAGTTAATGTATCTTTAACTTCACACAACCCAGAAAGGAGAACAAAGAAACAAGCGGCGCTTTGGGGCGGAAAGTTCCCGAAGGTGCAGCAGTTAAAGAAAGCTCAAGTCCCCGAATGGGGGGCCACCTGGGCTGTGTGGGGCAGCCAGCTTCAGTGGCCCTTTTTGGATGGTTGCTCCTTTCAGAGAAGAGCCCCAGTGTCCCAGCAGTCCCAGCCACAGGGCAGTCTGTACCAGCTGTTGCTGTGGGTCACGGCGTGGCCTGATGAAATGGTGCAGGAAAGGGGACAGGGTCAGGGACTCGGTGCTGGAGTTTCTGGCTAATGGGAGTTTAGCTCCAAGCTGTGGGTCCTTGGATCCTGGACCTGATGATCTTCCTATGGGACAGGCCCCAGGAATCTGCATTCTCAAGTCCCCATTCCACCGCCCCTCATACACCTGAGACCCTATCAGGTGAACTCAGGAGAAGCTGGCTGTCAACAGGGTGCCCCCTCCTTGACTGTATTTGCCCACAGAGAAGGGCCCAGATGTCATTTCCAGGTCCCAACCGTGTAGAAGGCTCTGGAGTCGCCCCACAGCACAGGCCAGTCTGTGCCCACCCCCACCCCCCACCCCGTCATGAGCAATCAGTTTATCGAACACGCAAAAGAAAAATAATTATTTTATTTAATTTAAAATAGCAAGACTTTGGCTTCGACCCAAGATGGTCAGGGTTTCGATACAGTTTTGCACGCGCCAAAAAGACCTCACGCTGTTACTATGCCACAGCACGAAGTTTGTAAAAACGTTTCTTGTACGATGTTTCTTCTTGTCGTGTACGTAAGAGCAGCTCTGTGTGCACCCTTAACCCCGGGCCAAATAATACTCTTTATTAAAAGACAAAACAAACAAACATAAAGAACTCAGAAGCACAGAGAGGCAGAAAGCACCTGGTAAGCCTGACTCAAAGACCAAGGTTCAGAAAGTGCCTGAGAAGAGAGGGCTCTGGGCTGAGGACACCCGGATGAGGCTGTACACCTGTCCTGAGCTGAGTCACACCTGTCCTGAGCCCCTACTCCCTCTGCCGGCCCTTCCTGACCGCGGCCTGCTGGGGGACGCCCAGGTCTGGCCAGTCCTGCAGGAGCCACCCCGGGCAGGCAGCCAGCACTGTGGTCTAAGCCAAGGACTCTGGGGCCCCCTTCCGAGCAGGCTTTATTCTCACCTCATCCTCTGTGGCCCACAGGCTAACTCAGCTCTGAGCCATTTTCTTTCTTGCAGCAAGCAACTTCCTGAATGTCTGCTCCATTCTAGAAGCTAAGGTGAGGGTCTTTACCAGCTACGTGCCCATCATCTGCCGTACTGTCTCCAGGGGATCCCTGGATGCCCCTTATATTGGCCATTTCTGTAAGGAGATTGCCCTACTGACAAGTAGCTTTCTGTAGCGGCAGCCCAGGGTTTACGGTGAGTCCTTAGGGGATGATCGCCTCTTGCTGATTTTCATAAAGAAAACTTAAAAAAAAAAAAGGAAACTGAAAATGAGCATTTTGGATCTAGTTCTGTCAATGGCTCTTTCTTTCAGATTCTCTTCCTGTGACAGATTCTGCTTTTGCGAATAAAATGGGACATGGCTTTGGTTTTAATCCAGAACCATCTGACAGGTTCAGAGGATCATTTCGGTTTTGCAGCGTTCTGACCGAACCCAGGGGAGGGACGCTGATAGGCTGAAGTTGAACTCTTCCTCCCCAAGCCTCCTGCGGTGACGCTGACACTTGCCACCTTAGCCAGTGGCTTCTGTGACTTAACAGAGAAACGGTTTTCTGAAATAACAGAAAAATGTTGGTGGAAGAGCCACGGCTATAGAAGATACAGATGCTCAATTTCGATCCTTTTCTTTTAAATGTCAATAATCACCCCATGATGCATGAGTCACTTCCCCGAACCAACTTCCCAAAGCTTCACCTTCAGGGAGGAATCTGTTATTTGGATCATTCACCAACTCTCTGGTCACCTTTTCTATAAAAAACTAAGCCGGGAGGTGATTCAGCCGGATCCCTACCAGCTCTCCCCAGTCCAGTCTTCCAGAGAACAGACCCGAGAGGCAGCGGACATCCGCTGGGATCCCCTGCAATGCCTCTTGTCCCTGTTCCAGCTCTCGCACGGGAAGAGGGAACCTGTATTTTAAAGTGACTGGTGGAGGCAGGCAGGAGTCTGGGTTCTGGCCTGGGCTTGAAATTCAAGCACAATCTGCATCGAGGGTTGGCAACCCATAGGGAGAATCTGGGAGGTCCCGAGGAGACCAGCTGCCCAGAAACCTCACGGGAACCTTCCAGCTGGTTAAAGGGAACCGGCTCTTTTGCTGACCAGCAAAGCTATCCAAGAAAAGCTGGGTTCTCCCGGAAATCTCAATGCCCTGACAAACCAAAAATCGGCTTTATGATATCTAAGCGGGGGACGCATCCCTGGTAACCCCTGGCATTTTATTTAGGACAGGTGCTTGGTATATATATATACCTCTTTGTGCTTTTCCCCCAGGTGTGGGTCCCTTGAACTGTAAACAGTGCTGTGTGGTCACAAGGCCCACGAGCAGCGGACCACAGGGCAACCTGACAGCAATCACGTACCCATCTCCCTGCCGACCCCACGCAGGCAAGTGCCCCCGCGTGCAGCAGGACACGGGTGGGAGGGGGATGTGCCACCTGAGGGTCTAGGAGGTAGAAGCAGCTGGGTTTGTGGTGGCTCCCCCACAGGGGGGTCAAGAGCTTCAAAAGCAGAAGGCCTCAAGTACCAGCAGACGCCCACCCCCACTTCCTGCAGCGGGGACTCCCAGAAGCACCTGTCCCCAGGTGGGCAGCACCTGTGCACAGAACTAGGAAGGGAAAAGCTCAGGCGCTTGGAAGTTCATCTGGGGTGCGTCTGGACCCCTGCGGTTCTCCCATCTTGGGACAGTGCAGCAGCAGCCTTGGGAGGGCCAGCCGGGCTCTCAGCACAAGGCTGGGAAGGGCAGCAGACAGAGAAGAGCCGAGTTCGGACGGCCTGGGTGCAGAGGACGAACATGATGCAATTGGCACCGCCCTGAAACGTGTTCCCAATACCCTGTCCGGGAGAAAAGGAGAGGCATGAGTGCCAGGGCTGGAGGGGGTCAGGCTCTCTCTCTCTCTCTCTCTCTCTCTCTCACACACACACACACACACACACACACACACACACACACACGGAGACTGGGAAGCGCTGCGGACCCCAGAACCCTGTCCTCCCCCCGCTGAGGCTGGTCTGCAACCCCCCCATGTGGAGGCCTTCTGGATTGGGAAGGACAGGATCACTCCCAAGGCCACTGGAGAGTCCCCTAATGTCCCTGGGCTGCAGCCACTCTTCCGGGGGGGCGGGGGAGGGCATCTGACCCTGCGCCAGAGCGGCAAGGGCCGGGGAGGGCAGGCCCACATACGTGCAGAACGACCAGCACTGGCGACTGCACGGCCGGGGAGCCACAGAGGGTCAGGACGAATCGCACGGTGCTCCAGACCCGGAGGCAGATGAAGATGAGCGGGATGAGGATCAGCTTCTTGTCGGCCACGGAGGCATGGTGCTGTGGCCGGTGAGCCTCGGAGAGGATGGGCCGGTACTCCGACAGGGCCTCGCGCTGTGCAGGGCACGGGGAACAGGTGTGAGCGAGGCGGGCTGCCGTGCCACCCTCAGCCCGCTGTGTGCCGCGCATCTCCCCGCGGGGGTCTAAGACACGGCTGACCGCTCTCGTGTCAGGAGCACCGCGCCGCATCCCGACCCCCGAGCCTAGCGCGCGCATGTCCCCACCTCGGCTAACGTGCCGGCATCCTACCAGGTGCCCGGGCCAGAAACCCTCTCCTGTTGCTGCTGCCCATGTCCCCTCCGTGAGCAAGTCCTGCGGGGTCCCCCTTCAAAAGAGATCCAGAAATCTGGATGCTCCGCCCACTGCCACGGCCACCAGCCCAGTCCAAGCGCCAGCACCGCTCCTCTGGGCAGCTGCAACTCTCTCTCACCCATCTCCCTCCGGCACCCTCACCATCCAAACTCCTCCCAACTGCAGTTCTATTCTTGGCCCAGAAGCAGCACGGTTCCTTGAAAACCTGTCAGATTCAGTTCTACTTGAAGGTCTCGGATTCCAGTCTAGCTCTGACCTCATGCTTACTGCTTTCGCCTGATTTACTCCAGCCACACAGGCCTCCGTAAGTGCCCAAACATATTCCCCAAGCACGCCCTACCACAGGGCCTTTGCACAAGCCGTTCCCTCTGGAGTGTTGTTTCCCATCTGCCCAGAGGCTCACTCCCTCACCCTCTTCACACCTTTGCTCAATGTCGCCCCCTGGAGGAGGCCTATCCTGACAACCCCTTTTCCAGTGCATAGGCATTTCCCAGGTAGTCCTGTTCCCAGATTCAGCTCTTTATTTTTGCCTGGTTTTTTGTAGCTCTTACCTTCCTCCTTCCTAGATGTCATTCATCCTTATTTATCAGGCCTGTTACTTATTATCATCCTGCTCTCCCCCTCCAGAATGCAAGCTCCCCCAGGGCAAAGACCTATGAAGGAGGGGCTCCATCCAAAGCTGGGGCAGAAAGAAAAGATGAGCAGGCACAGGCTTTGGGCTTCCCTACTCCTGGGAACACCCTTCAGTAAGAGGAAGGGGGTAGCTCCATTTCCAGATCACAACTGAACTGGTAAAAATAGATGCAGGGGCGCCTGGGTGGCTCAGTTGGTTAGGCGCCTGCCTTCGGCTCAGGTCATGATCCCGGGGTCCTGGGATCGAGCCCTGCATCGTGCTCCCTGCTCACTGGGGAGGCTGCTTCTCTTTCTCCTCCCCGCTCTTGCTATCTCTGTCTCTCTCAAATAAATAAAATCTTAAAAAACAGATGTAACTACTCATAACAAATATGTATTTCTGAGCGTGGTCCTGTGTCCGGGACACTGAAAGCCCAGGTGAGAGGAAAAGCACACACCCTGGCATCTCTGAGCACCCAGGCTGCTGTAGCTCACCTGCTCAGAGCACCTGCTTCCTCCCTTCCTCCCCTGGGGCCTAGAGCAGCCTGGCAGGGGTGGGGTGGGGGCAGGGGAGGAGCAGGGCAGCTGTCTTCTTTGCAAAGTTCGCTCCAGTTCACTTATTTTTCTTTTTTTAAGATTTTATTTTTGGGGCACCTGGGTGCTTCAGTCAGCTAAGCATCTGCCTTCGGCTCAGGTCACGGTCCCAGGGTCCCGAGATCGAGCCCTGCATTGGGCTCCCTGCTCGGCGGGAAGCCTGCTTCTCCCTCTCCCACTCCCCCTGCTTGTGTTCTCTCTCTCGCTGTGTCTCTCTCTGTCAAAATAAATAAATAAAATCTTTAAAAAAATATTTTATTTTTATTTATTTTAGAGAGAGTGCATGAGCAGGGGTGGGAGGGAGGAGCAGAGGGGAAGGGAGAGAGAAGCTGAAGTAGACTCTGTGCTCAGCACTGAGCCTGACTAGGGGCTTGGTCCCACAATCCCCCCTTTTCCCCCCGGAGATCATGACCTGAGCCAAAACCAAGAGTCCAACACTTAACCAACTGAGCCTCCCAGGCGCCCCCCGGCTGACTTAATTTTAGCTCTCCTTTCTAGCTAGAGGCAGGCAACAACCCCTATACATCCCTGCCCACTATTCTTCCTGTTTTCTGGAAAAGACTAGCAGAGTCGTTAGAGAGGACCAGTTCTCCCATGGGGGTTGGCCTCCCAGGCACGGCCCCAGGTTCCCCGCGAAGGGCAAGGAAGAAGAGAGGCACACAGAGGGGCTGCCTGGGGGGCTTCGTCAAAGAGTCCAGAAACTTCCCAGGGAAAAAAAGGAGCCAAGAAGGGGTGCCCCCGGCCCAGACAGGAGACCAGCAAGAAGATGGGATTTCAGGCCAGTCAGTAAACCCCACGGGATCAGAAGAGGGTGGCAGGCAGATGGGGAGGCAGTGGAGTTTCTGAGCGAAAAGCGAACCCGAAGTCTAGACTCACAAGCCACAGCGGGGAGCACCCACAGCTGCGGGGAGCACCCTACAAACTCGGAAACGGCTGCCATGTCACCGTACGTCCCCAAAGACCAAAGACAAGGGACACACGCCCCTGCAGTTTCAGCCCCTGAGAAATGGGGCAGAGAGAAAGCCCCGAAGAGCACAGCCGCAGCGCCCCTGGGCGTGGGCTCGGACGCCCCCGCAGCCCCCCACCGCGGCCCCCCAGCAGCGCGGCGCCTCGGCCCGCGGAGCCCGCAGTGCAGGACAAGGAAGGATGTCGTCAGAGGAAAACCCTTCTTGCCTGGACTCTCCAGCCAGCCCAGCTCTCGCTCTCTGGGCTCCCGAGACCCTGAAGAGTCTCCCTGTGTGACACACTCTCAACGACCACCGGTAACGCGGTGAGGCATCCGTGTCACCGAGGACGAAAGCCCACGCGTCTCCCAGGGGCCTCGCAGTTCCATTACCCGGATCCGGCTTCCCGGCGCCTGCATTCCCCGCGACGTGGAGCAACCCTGGAGGCCTGCCAGGAGGGGGCAGTAGAGGCCTGTGCCCAGAGCCCAGGCTGGGTGCTCGCCTCCTGGACTGCACACGCCGTGGCTTGGGCCTCAGGGGCTGGGCGAGTCCGGGGAGCCCCTTAGCCTCTGCCAGCTTCTATTTCCTTGTCCACAATGGAGGACTGACGGGACCCACTCCGTCCAGGGCCGCATAATTAGCAAACCCGGAGGCCCAGGCTGCCAGGGCGCAGTGGCCACACAGAGCTGTGGTCGGGGGGCCTGGGGAGGGGGCGGCCGCAGGTACCTACCGCCCTGTTTATGTGCTTCCTGATAAGGCAGTAGAGCACGGGCAGCGTGACGTAGGCCAGCATCTCCCAGAGCTTCCCGGTCAGCAGCATCCACAGGACGCGGTCCTCCGCCTGCAGGTCGATCCAGCACCAGCCGACTGACACGTCCGAGGCATCATAGCCGATCTTCTTCAGGGCGACAGCTGCCACCGTGATGGCCAGCGGGACCCCCCAGCTGAGGAACAACGGGCAAACGAGGCAGCCAAGGTCAGGCCCTGCTCCCAGCGAAGCGAGAAGGGGCAAAGCCAGGGACGCTCGGCGGACAGAACAGTGCTGCCGAACCCTGGACCACACATCAGCCCCGCACAAAGCGGGGCAGGAGTGCTCAACTCCCCCCACCCGGCCCCGCTCTGCCCCTGCCCTGCCAGGCCCACCCTAATGTCGCAGAGCACAGGGATGTCCCCGCCTCCTGCCTGGTCCGACGCACCCCCCAGCCCCTCAGAGGCCGGGTTCTAATTCAGAACTGCTGGGCTCCCATCAAAAGGAATGAGATCTTGCCATTTGCAATGACGTGGATAGAACTGGAGGGTGTTAATGCTGAGCGAAATAAGTCAGAGAAAGACATGTATCATATGACCTCACTGATATGAGGAATTCTTAAATCTCAGGAAACAAACTGAGGGTTGCTGGAGTGGTGGGGGTGGGAGGGATGGGGTGGCTGGGTGACGGACATCAGGGAGGGTATGTGCTATGGTGAGCGCTGTGAATTGTGCAAGACTGTTGAATCACAGATCTGTACCTCTGAAACAAATAATACATTATATGTTTAAAAAAAAAAGAAGATAGCAGGAGAGGAAGAATGAAGGGGGGAAATCGGAGGGGGAGACGAACCATGAGAGACGATGGACTCTGAAAAACAAACTGAGGGTTCTAGAGGGGAGGGGTTAGCCTGGTGATGGGTATTAAAGAGGGCACGCTCTGCATGGAGCACTGGGTGTTATGCACAAACAATGAATCATGGAACACTACATCAAAAACTAATGATGTAATGTACGGTGATTAACATAACAATAAAAATTAAAAAAAAAAAAAGAATTGCTGGGCTCCTTGCAGATGGGCGCGAGGCACGGGGAGGGCAGCCTCTTCCTGCCCCCAGAGCGGCCTGCATGCCACGTGCCCGCGCCTGGCCCACACAGCCCCCTTGGCCGCCTGGGTCTCGGGGTGCACCCACTGGCAGCAGGATCCAGAAGGGGGACCAGGGGCTTGGGCAGACACCTCTCTCCGGACCTGAGACCTCCCTGCTCTATGGGAAGGGGATATTCCCGGCAGAGGTCAAAGGCGGGCCTCTGAAGCATCAGGCCTGGGGCTGGCGCCCCCTCTTAGGGCAGTGCCAGGCCGACTTTTTGAGAGCTTCCCCTGATGGCAACACGGCCAGATGAGGGCCAAGCCCCAAGGAGCTTCCTGGGGTCCCCGCACCAGTCTGCTTGCAAAGCATTTTACACGGGCCAGGGGGACACACAGAGGCTTCGTGGTGGCACCGTGAGGTGGCTCCGAGCTTGGCCTGCCCGGCAAGGAGCAGGGTCCAAGTTGGCCCCCACTCGGCCTCCACACGCCAGTGTTTTCCTCCACACAGTGGGGACGGGAATGGCGCCTAGAGCAGAGTAGGTCATTGGAGAATAAACCGAGTGGAGTGTGCCTGGCACACAGGACTGGGTAAGTGTGTCAGTGGGTCTGACTGCTGTCATGAGTCGTGTCCGACGTCCCAGGATTCCGGCCCGTAGGGCAGGTGCCAGGAAAGTGTGAGGCCCATGCGGTCTCTGCCCCTGGGAGAGCGCACACGGGCCTATGGCCCAGGTCAGTCGCTGGAGGATGGAGCCGTGTATAAACAGGACCCTGTCATCAGTAAAACGCTCAGCTCAGAAATCAGTTATATGTTGAGAGCTCTGTGTAAGCAACAGTGGCTCTTTTTTGTTTTTTAAGTTTATTTTTACTTATTTACTTAAGGAATCTCTACACCCAACGTGGGGCTCAAACTCACAACCCCAAGATCAAGAGTCGCATGCCCTTCTGACTGAGCCAGCCAGGAGCAGCTCTTTTTGAGAGAAAGTTCTAGAACAATGATGAGACCATAGCTGCATGTTAGTCTTGCCAAAATGAGAAGTGCTGTGTTCAATCAGGTTCTCCAAATACTGCAGGGCTGTGGGGGACGGAAGGGAGAAAGCCAGCTCCCCGGGCCTGGGAAGGACTCTGCGTTGGGCACTTTCAGAACGGAGGTGCCTGTTCGACCCACCCCCTCTTCCCATACTGGCCTCTGGGTGCCCAGACAGGCATGAGGGCACGGCCACCCGCAGTCTCAGCATCTGCCCTCCCCACAGCGGGGAGGGAACGGGAGGCGGGAAGCAGCCTGTCCTCCTTGAGGTCACAAAGGCACAGAAGGGACAAAAAACCCACAGAAGTTAAAGGGTTAAGAGAAAGGGACCAAGTTACCCCCAGGAGCCTGTCCATTCTAAATGCTTGTTCTATCGGTTACTCATCTGTGAAGCTGATACAGATGAGTATTAAACCGTTCTGTCATAATACAGGGTTACCACTTAAAAACTCATGCCGTCCTGGGATCTGGAGACAACACGTCACAGCTGTGAGCTCCGTGAGGGCAGGCGCACTGCGCTTTCCAGCATCCAGAACAGCGCCTGGTGCCTGGTAGGGGCAAAACAAGGACCTGCTGATGAATGAATGAAGTTTGAGCCAAGTGATGGAGACAACTTTCCCCCATTTACTCTTTAACTATTCACTGCAAGGACATCATTGTCACTGAAAAGGAACTAAAAGGCTTTTAAAGTACTAAAACTGCAATCCCGAAGTTAGTTGTGGTGTTGTTCATCACTTTATGGCTTACAGGGTTCCTTCGAGGAACCCTGTGACCACCAGAGAAAGCGTGGTGTGTAGGGCGCATCACCCTGCAGGGGGCTGGGCAGGAGCGGAGGGGTGCCCTCGGGACTGGAAGGAAGCATGCAGGACAGACACGTAGGAGGAAGGACCGCACTCACAGGCAGGGTGATTTCTCCATCCTCAGCATCCTGATGGCCCTCGCAGGAGACCTGGGCCCAACCCGGAGACAGGTGTTCTATGACTTTAGGCTCATCGTAAGAAAGCTACAGAGTGATGCATTTCCTCTCTATGACTGGGGTGCACCTGGAGCTAAGTTTGTGTTGGGAAATAGCCGGAGGGAAGACCCAACAGGCAGAGGGCTTTCAAGGGTTAAGAATGTGGGTTGATCAATCAGAGTCGCTGTTTGAGTCTAAGCACAGATGGCCAGAAGTGGCAGGAGAGGTATTTAAGTGGGAGGTGGTAAGAAGAAGTAATATCAGGGAGGGGTGGGAATGGAGTGGGAGGGATCGAGAGTCTGATGACCCAGCAAAGCGGGCTCTACCAGACTTGTAATTTATGGGTTTGGGCCACGCTGTGCCGGTTATGTTTAACAGCTGGCTCTGCACACAGAAGTGTTTGTATGTGTGTGCGTGTGTACATATGTGTGCTTGCACACATACACTTATTATTACTTTAACTGATGTGAAAGACGTGAGGTACACAACCTGCAAGTAATAACACAACACACTGTGATCCTTGGGGCGAATTCCATATAGCCAGTTGAGCCCCACAGAATGCGCTGGCTAGGGCGCCTGGGTGGCTCAGTTGGTTAAGCGACTGCCTTCGGCTCAGGTCATGATCCTGGAGTCCCGGGATCGAGTCCCGCATCGGGCTCCCTGCTCGGCAGGGAGTCTGCTTCTCCCTCTGACCCTCCCCCCCTCATGTGCTGTCTCTCTCATTCTCTCTCTCTCAAATAAATAAATAAAATCTTTAAAAAAAAAAAAAAAGAATGCGCTGGCTGATTTTTGCCAACACGCTATGGTTGCAGCTGGCAAATGAAAGTAGTTTCGGGGCGTCAAGTTGGTTGTGTTTTCATTTTCCTTCACACGTAAGAAGAACGTGAAAAAAGGAAGACCTAAGGGACAAGAAAAATGGTGACCAGGAGCGACTTCCTTGTGGGAGAAAATATTAATTTCCCAGCCCTGGAAGAGTATTCCTTCTATTTTTATTTTATTTTTTAATTTAATTTAATTTAATTTTTTTTAAGATTTTATTTATTTAGTTGGAAGAGACAGAGACAGCGAGAGCAGGAACACAAGCAGGGGGAGTGGGACAGGGAGAAGCAGGCTTCCTGCCGGGCAGGGAGCCCGATGTGGGACTCGATCCCAGGACCCTGGGATCATGACCTGAGCCGAAGGCAGACGCTTAACAACTGAGCCACCCAGGCACCCTATTTTTATTTTTATTTTTTCTGCTCTACGATACCGCCTCTTCTCACCCCCTTAAATACCTGGCTTCCTGCCTGCCCCAGTGTGGATACCATCTTTGCTGAAGTTCACACAAGGAGCACTTTTAAGTATAATCTTTCCTATTGACATTTCCTCCATAACCTTCTTAAGTCTAGATAAAGGGTCCAGCAAACTATGGCCCTCGGGTCAAATCTGGCTGGAGGGCTGCTTTTCTGCTTTTTTAAATAAAGTTTTATTGCAACACAGCCTCGTTTACACTCAGTCCTCTACATATTGTTTAGGGCTGCTTTCAGGCTACAAGGGCAATAGTTGCAACTGAGATCAGATGGCCTGTGAAGCTAAAAAACCTACAATCTGTGTAGGGTTTGTTTGGGGGAAAGTTTGCTGACCTCTGCTCTACACAATCAACAAAACAACAAACCGAGCCCTGATCTGTCGTGTCTGCCATTTTCCACGGGGCAAATATTCCCACTATAACTAATTTCAAGCCATCAACACCTGTGGTTGGAGACAGATGTGCAGTATTTCTGACAGTATTTCCATCGGGCAGATAAAATAGTTGTAAATAACCCCAAGTACACAGATTATAGTAAAATAATTAAGATGTAGTTTTTAGTGGGGCACCTGGGTGGCTCAGTCGGTTAAGCAATTGACTTCAGCTCAGATCATGATCTCGGGGTCCTGGGATCAAGCCCAGTGTCGGGTGTCCACACTCAGTGGGGAGCCTGCTTGTTCTTCTCCCTCTGTCCCTGCCCCCTGCTCATGCTCTCTCGCGCGCGCTCTCTCTCTCAAATAAATAAAATCTTTTTTAAAAAAGATGTAGTTTTACGGGGTGCCTGGGTGGTTCAGTTGGTTAAGCAACTGCCTTCGGCTCAGGTCATGATCCTGGAGTCCCGGGATCGAGTCCCACATCGGGCTCCCTGCTCGGCAGGGAGTCTGCTTCTCCCTCTGACCCTCCTCCCTCTCACTCCCTCTCATGCTCTCTGTCTCTCGTTCTCTCTCTCGCAAATAAATAAAAATCTTAAAAAAAAAAAAAAAAAATTTTAAAAAAGATGTAGTTTTAGTATTTTTATTACTTTTTCTTTTTTAAAGATTTTTATTTATTTATTTGACAGAGAGAGAGCCAGAGAGAGAGAGTACAAGCAGGGGGAGTGGGAGAGGGAGAAGCAGGCTTCCCGCCGAGCAGGGAGATCAACAAGGGGCTCAATCCCAGGACCATGGGATCATGACCTGAGCCGAAGGCAGACGTTTAAGGGAGGGAGACTGAGCCACCCAGGCGCCCCTTTATTACTCTTTTTAATACAACTTATTGTAAGTTTATATATTTATATATATATATATAAGTTTATATAATTTAGTTTTTATTAATGATTGCCTTTAACAATCAGCTCACAAAATGCCCTAAAATTTAATAATTGGGTCTCCCCAGCTGGCTCCAGGACGCCAATGGACAGAGGATAAAAAAAGGATAATTTGCTGAAGATGTCCCAGGTTCTCGACCTGCAGAGTGAGGAGAAAGTACTTTTGGCAACCTCAGATAAGCCAAGCCATTCTCAGGCCAGGTGGCCAGCCCGAGCTGTAGGCGCCATGAATCTAGAAGGCACTCCACAAAGACATGTGGGACATGGTCCCTGCATTCCAGAAATGTGTACTTCCAATTTCTGTCACGTACCATGTAACAGTTTTCTCCTCTCCCCAAAAAGAAGCCAGCAACAGAAAAATTAACGAAATCCGAACCAGTAAAATGTCTCTGAGTTAACAGCACATGAAAAAGACCAAGGACGTTAGTTGATTATGACCTAGAAACTCATGTGGTTGGAGGGATCGCCCTGATGCCCAGATGTGGGCAGATCAGACCGGCCAGGGAGCTGTCCTGCCTCCGTGTGGACACTTGTGACCCACATTCTAAATTTGAGATTGTTAAACTGGCCCCAGAGCCAGGCGCATTAGGAGATGCTGGGCCTTGAGCTATCCTCTTAAAGTCTCCTGACGAAGTCGGGCTAGGGGAGATGGGGTTAGATGGCTGGAGGAAAGGGTGTCCTGCTCAATACCGAAACCAAGGGCTGAACTGGCAGCTTCACTGAAGGAAGCCACAGGACCACGTGCAAGGGATGCTATGAAAGGTGTTTGGTCCCCTTCTCTCCAAACCTGTGCCTCTCAGGCTGAGAAGCAGGGCTGGGGTCACCTGGATGGAGGGAGCCCGGAAGACCACACTCCGAGCACAATCCCCCACGTGGAGGGGCACCAAGAGCTTCTCCAAGAGGTGCCCACGCCCCCTCCCTTCGGGTTCACCGGGAAACCGAGGCCAGACTCCAAGTCGGCTTCATCCTCCCTCGGAGGCTGTTAAGAGCTGAGTTGTGTTCCCCCAAGACACACACACAAATTCATATGTTGAAGTCCTAACCCCTAGTACCTCAGGATCTGACTGTAGGTGGAGGTGGGGGGGGGGGTTCTTTAAAGAGGTGATTAAATTAGAATGGTCTAGAGGGTGGGCACTAATCCAGCATGACAGCCGTTCTTATATGAAGAGATTAGGACACAGACACACACAGAGGGAAGACCATGTGAAGACACAGGGTGTAGACGGCCACCTACAAGCCACGGAGACAGGCCTCAGAGGAAACCAGCCCTGCCAACCTTGATCTCCGACTTCTAGCCTCCAGGACTGTGAGAAAATGGATTTCTCTTGTTTAAGCCACTCAGTTGTGGTACATGTTAGGGCAGCCCGAGCAGGTAAGAGAGAGGCTTTCTACGAACTATGGGGGAGACACGTGCTCAGGCCCGGGGGTCCCACCACAGCCAGGCTGACAGAGCTGGTGGGGTCCCTCGGTAAGCTTAGGGGAGGGGTAAACTGACAAAAAGCCATTCAGATCTCTCACGAGCTGAGCTCTTCTTTGGAACCTGGCATCCTTTTGTTTTCATTTTTATTTATTTTTTTAAAGGAGGCTCTATGCCCAATGTGGGGCTTGAACTCACGACCCTGAGATTGCACGCTCTTCTGACTGAGCCAGCCAGGCGCCCCAGCATCCTTTTGTCTTTAAAAAATCTCCTCTAGGGGCGCCTGGGTGGCTCAGTCGTTAAGCGTCTGCCTTCGGCTCAGGTCATGATCCCAGAGTCCTGGGATCGAGCCCCGCATCGGGCTTCCTGCTCCGCGGGAAGCCTGCTTCTCCCTCTCCCATTCCCCCTGCTTGTATTCCCTCTCTCGCTGTGTCTCTCTCTGTCAAATAAATAAATAAAATCTTTAAAAAAAAAAAAAAAGGGATTTAGTCTCTAAAAAAAAAAAAAAAAAAAAACTCCTCTAGAGGAGCAGAACCAGGAGTACCACGGGATGAGCCAGGTGGTGAGGAAGCCATCCCCAATACCTGAATTCCCTGGCATCTATCAGCTGCCCCTGAGCAGGCGGCCCGTCTCCAGGACGGTGATGCTCTGGGTTTCCCTTGGAGTTCCCAACTCTGCCCAAATGGGGATGTTCCGTTATGTGGTCTCTGGAACCTCTCCCCCCAGAGTCATGGTGGGGAACACCTGCGGCTACAGGGACAGTTCCACTTTACACACAGATGGGAATACCCTTCCTCCCGCTGCACGAAGGGGGTGAGCCTGCAAGGTCTGCTCACTCATTTGCCCCCACCGTTAGATTCTTGCACTTTCCCCTCACCCCAAACCTCACTCTTCCTACAGATCTTCCCACAAGGGGGTGGGCACCTGCTGGGAAAAAAACAAAAGGGTCTTCTCCCCCAAACAGCACGGCCTGGTCTCTGCGCTGTGCGGCCTATGGAAAGCCTTGAAGGTCAACTAAAAAAAAAAAAATGCTCTGAGAACAAAACTATCGGGCAACAATGTGCCAATTTAGAGAGCTCTTGGGAGCAAGACAGAGCCGGGCCCCGAGCGAAGCACAGCTGCAGCGAGCCAGGCCTGGTGGAAGGAATCACAAGGCCCGTGGCTGCCTGGAGGTTTCTTCCCGGAACAAAGGCCACTTATTGTTGAATGTGGGGCAGAGCAGTAGGTCGTGGGAGAAGTTCAGGGAGCCGGCCAGCCACTGGCCAGGCCACCACGAGGTCACTCTGTGGCACTGGCCACAGAAGCGAGTGGGGTGTGCGAAGGAACTGCTAAGCACACACACCCGAGCAGGCCTGGCCCTGGTGGGCGTCATGAAGCCACCTGCCATGCTCAGAGACACGGCTCAGGCCCCGGCTGACCGGGACGCCAGGCAAGGATGGGCAGGGGCTGAGCTTGCCCTGGTCGGAGGGTCAAGGGCAGACTCTGCTGTCCCGCAGCCTCCGGCTTCCCGCGAACACAAAACGCTGTGCGGAGACCTCGCAACGCAGCAGCATCCTCTGAAAGCTTCTCAGGGGGAAAAAGCAAAGCCAGTTCACCTCTTGTTATTTTGGGGAGCACTGCCTGACATGGGGTGCCGTTCCTGCAGCTGCCACGTGCCTCCCTCATTCGGACACACCTACTCGGGGCCTTGTCACCAGGCCCCACAGTGAGCTAGTTTCCCACCAAAGAGCTTAGAGCACCTTCCCCTTCTTGGCCCCGTTTCCCCTTTTGTCTCCATTAGAACTTCCCGCTTCCCACAGCAGGGGTCTTGATGGTGAACCTGGGAACCATGGACTTTTCTTCCAGAACCCCCAAGCAACCTCCAGAGCGTGGGTGGGCCCGCGGTCATGCCCACACGCACTCCCACCTCGTGCCCGAAGAAACCCTACGACTGCCTCACATGGCTAGCTTGGCCAGGACCCTTCCTTCTGACTTGGGGGCAATGAGGCTCCCCCCAGCCCAACCTTCCTCCCCTGCCCACAGGACACCCCATGACACCCGGCGCGGGGGTGCCTGGGCACGCAGGTGCAGAGACGGTTCACGCACCCTGCTCCAGTGTCGTCCAGGAGCCCACCACGCTGCAGTGGGGGGGCTGACAGGAGCTGACAGCTGCTTTGGAAAGGCAGCTCACCTTCAGCAGGGGGACGGGGATGGTTTCCCACCAACTTGGCCTACTGGACCAGAGAAGAACTGACCGCGCCCACAGCAGCTCCGGGCACCTTCTCAGGTGAGTATTGTAAATGCTCCCAGATGCACATGCCCGTGACTGTGAACTACGGGTGTCTGCGTCAGGCTGCCTCAACGGCCACGGACAGTGCAGAGGGAGGGACTTCTCAACCCGGGCCTTCCCTTGGATGCTGAGTATTCAGTCTAACACAACCTTACAAAGGCAATAAAAAACAGGGAATTCACTTTCAGAATACGGTGAGATTTGACGTGTGCTAAACTTGCGGGTAAAGTCTGAGGAGTAGGAAGATTTTTATCTCCACGAGGTATTTATTAATTACCAAAGGGGAGGACAGTAACCATCCTGCAAAACTGGCAGGCAACACCTTCATCAGGCGATCAGAATTCCTATCACCAGAGGTGAACAAGTCCAAGTCCCCGGGGAGGGAGAAATAAGAAGATTGTTCTGTGGGATTCCAGACCCAGTGCAGAACCTGAAACCACTCATGGGGAAGCACCGGAGAGCCCGGCAGAGGGACCTTCCACAAAACCACAGACCTGTGCCTTTCAAAAAAGTCAGCGTCCTGAAACACCGAGAAAGAAGAACTGTTGTGGATCGCCGGACAACAGAGAGACCCGACAACTAAGTCAAACACAACCTGAGGGTGTCCCTTTGCTATTGGGGACATTGGCAGGAGACCGACAACATCCCTGTAAAGTCCACCCTCAGGTAACAGCATCGTTCCAGGCGACACCACTGCCCTGCTTCTGGAAGGTGTAGGTGGTTACCTAAGAGACGGTCCCTTTCTTTCGGAAATACACACTGAAGGATTTAGGGGTTCTGGGGTCATCAGTCTATACTCTTAAATGGCTCCAGAAAAATAAATGCAGAAGACAAAAGCCAACATGATACCATGTTCATAATGGCAGAAATCTGGAAAGTTAAAAATAAATTGAGTAATGATATCTCAACCTTAAGAATTATCCTCAGGCCAAGAGACAAGATGAGATCATAAATGGAGGACCGACCCTTGGAGTTCTAACCCTTAGCCTCCCAATTATGGCTGCGTGAGCTCGGGCAAGTCGTGAGCTTGGGCAAGTCGCATGAGCTGTGACTGGAGGGTGATGGTCCTGCCCAGCCCCGGGGCTACTGGTGGCCAATGAGCTAAGGAACGGACAAGCACTTTGCAAGACCTCAGGAGCCAGACGCAACTTGTGATAAAATACCATTTCCTTGAGGATAAAGTCTAAGCTGCCCTCCTTCCCCAGTGGGCAAAGAAAAAAGTCTTTCTGTAAAGGGAGCCTGCTCAGGTATTATGATGGGGCCCTAGGGGGTTGCGCAGGTGCTTTCTGGGAAGTGGTGTGCGTGTAGGATTCTATCTGGCCTCCTGCTTTATGTGGTTCCGTTTTAGAGATGGCTTTTTTTTTTTCATTTAACATTGTATCATACTATTTTAAAAACATGGCTTATAGAGTTCACAGCCAGTATTTGATGGCTGTGTAATGTTTCCGGTGGGGTGTAGTTTATAATCTTCTGCTCCCCTATATTTTGGACATTCAGGTTGCTTCCAAATTCCCACACAAACTCCTTTGTACCTACAGCTTTGAATGTATTTTGGATTATCTCCTTTAGACTAGGTCCCTATAAATAGGATTAGTGGATCAAGGGGTACGAATCAAATACTTTCTATGTGGATTATTCCAGTTTCCATTGCCAATAATAATGTTTTATTTATATTTGTATTTGTATAATGTATTTATTTATAAAATAAAATACCAGTTTTACCGGCATTTATCACATTAGTATTCTGCTTCACTACTTTTTTCTAATTTAATGAGAAAATGGTACCTCCCTGTTATAATTTGTATTGCTTTGACTATTAACAGGAGAAACTTTTCCCCATAATATATTTATGAACCATTTTGACTCTTGTCTCAATGCCTCCTTTGGCCATTTATCAGGGTATTTGTTGGTTTTTTAAAAAATCATTTCGGGGCGCCTGGCTGGCTCAGTCAGTAGAGCATGCAACTCTTGATCTCAGGGTTTTGGGGTTTGAGCCCCATGTTGGGTGTAGAGATTATTTTAAAATAAAATCTTTAAAAAAAAATCATTTCTGGGCGTCTGGGTGGCTCAGTCGTTAAGCGTCTGCCTTCAGCTCAGGTCATGATCCCAGGGTCCTGGGATCGAGCCCCGCATCGGGCTCCCTGCTCGGCGGGAAGCCTGCTTCTCCCTCTCCCACTCCCCCTGCTTGTGTTCCCTCTCTCACTGTGTCTCTCTCTGTCAAATGAATAAATAAAATCTTTTAAAAAAAAATCATTTCATAAAAACTAATAGACATTCCCAACATCTACATTGTCACGTTTTAAAATACTTTCCCAAACTGAAGGTCTGACAAGGACTGATCTTCAGTAGTCTGAACTGGTTAAAAAGTGGATGACTGTGCAGCCTCTGTCTGAATATGAAATTTATCATGCCAACAGGTCTTTAACAATTATAAACTCATACTCCAAAGAAAGCCACTGGAGAGCCCTTAGCAAGGTCATGAGCAATACAGCCTGGGAGGATCTAGGTCAATAAATGAACCTGTCAGACAGGTTTTCTACCAATTCTCTTAGACCAGCAAGATGCTGAGAGCTAACTTCTGAAAGGGAACTCCAGAGAACAAACTGTCAAACTCCCTTTGTAGCTTGGATATAGATAATTTTTTTTTAAGTAGGCTCCATATCCAGTGTGGATCCCAACGCGGGGCTTGAACGCACAACCCTGAGATCAAGATCTGAGCTGAGATCAGAGTCAGAGGCTTAACCGAGTCACCCAGGCACCCTGGTAATTTTCTTTTGAGAAGCTGATGGATCACATTCAACGGACAAGATGAACAACTCCCTTCTTTTTCGTGGCCAGCATGGAGGACCCATGGGCTTTCTTAGGAGGCCTCTCCTCAGCATCACAAAAAACACCCCTAGGACTGAATGGAAGGAACTCCCACTCAGGTTCATTAGCAAATGCATCTTTTCTATAGGAGCTGTACCAGGTTCTCTTCATCACTTAAAAAATATATTGTTTTCGGGACGCCTGGGTGGCTCAGTCAGTTAAGCGTCAGCCATGATTCCAGGGTCCTGGGATCGAGTCCCGTATCGGGCTCCCTGCTGAGCAGGGAGCCTGCTTCTCCCTCTCCCTCTGCCTGCTGCTCTCCCTGCTTGTATTCTCTATCTCTCTGTGTGTCAAATAAATAAATAAAATCTTTAAAAAATATATATATATATATATATATATTGTTTTCAGTATTCTTTTTTTAAGGGGGGGGAAGAGAAGAGATTTTTGGCAAAGAAAGGTCCTATCTTAGGCTCCTTCTCAAGTACATGTGAACTCTGGTGTACATGCTGCCCACACCCAACCAGACTGCCAAGGACTGGGTCTCTGAAATACACAGAGGCCAGGGCCGGGGGGATGCTGCAAAGGGAGGAAAGGCAGCCCCTGTGGATCTCTGCAGCATCTGAGGTACTGTCTGGCTCCTTGAAAAACTTTTGACATGAACAGCTGAGAAGGAGGCCACTTAGTTTCCTAGGGACCAGCTGGCCTTCCTCCAGCAGTTCTGAGACCTAGAGGTCACGTGACTCTTGCAGGCTTGTGATCTCACCGTTGTGACACCCAGGTGACCTGTCTCTACCAAAGTGCTGACTGTTCTCAGTCCCATGGAAAGCACTCAAGCTTATTTAACAGAGAGGTCCTATAATTAGGGCAGTATTTGGTGTTCTTATCTGGGAGACAGACAAGGGGAAACAGGCCCTATAAGATTCCTGCCTTGAGTGAAGTGCAGGACACCATGGACGTTCAAATCTTGGAACTGCACCGGGAAGGAGTCAACTTTCATGGGTGAGGGTTACCTGATGAGGTGCTTTAATGCCAGGGCTGGGCAAAGCCCTCAGTTGACTCTACTCTCATAGACTCCAGGCAGCTGGGGGCCCTCTTCCAGACCAGACCCTGCCACTGACCTCACCCTCGGAGATACCAAACCCTAGAAAATCAAGATCGTCTGGGTCTAGAGATGCACAAAGACAAAATCATGAAGACGATACTCTGTAATACAGCTCCGACAATGCATCTGGCCGCGGGCAGCTAGCCCGGGAGTGGCTGAATGCATCACACCTACTGTGACACAGGGTGCGACTGGGAGCAGCCCCCCTCTCCAGGCTGGAGCAGCACCTAACTCATCTCGCAGCCTGGGAACGAGGAGCTTCTCCCCATGGGCAGTAGAAACGGCCAGAACGCAGGGAAGCAGGAGGCAAAAGGCATAAGGTGTCCTCGCCATCTCTCCAGGTGCTTCCAAGTTATGAGAGCCGAGCTCTGACCCCCCACCTCTCCGCGAGGTTCGGGCTAGGGCAGGCACAAAGGGGCGCCCTCTGCACTGATGCTCCGGGCAGGTGCACCTCTCCGCCCGCATCTTCCCGCTGGCCCCCCGACTGCCTCGGAACATGAGCAGACACGACCCTCTGGGGCCCCGGCCAGGGGTCCGACCAAGACGCGGGCGCCAGAAGGGCGCGAGGGCCACAGAGGCAGCAAGCAGGGCCCAAGTGCGGGTCGGGGACTCGAGGGGAAGCGGCGCCGCAGCCACGCACCTGACGACGTGGAAGGCCCAGAGCAGGCGGCCGGTCCGAGGCTCGCGCGCCGCGCGGACGATGCTGAGGTACAGGTAGAGGGCGATGGCCACGGTCCAGAAGAAGGAGCTGGTGTTGGCGAAGGAGGAGAGCGCGCCTTGCAGCACGCAGTCCCACGAGGGGCCCGCGAAGTCCTGCAGCACCCCGTAGAAGTAGGAGGCAGCCGAGAGCAGGTCCGCCAGCGACAGGAAGAGCAGGAGGCGCCGTGCCGGGCTGCGCAGGTCGGGCCACAGGGCGTGCGTGGCCACCAGCAGGCCGGAGCCGAGCGCGGAGAGCGCGCACGACAGCAGCACCACGGCGCGCTCCGACGGCACCAGCTCGGTGGGCGGCACGGGCGGCGGCATGGCCGGGCGGGCAAGGGGCCGGGGCCGCGGCGCCGCGGGGACAGAGGCCGGGACGCGCGTGCGGCTCTCGCCGCCGCTGCCGTCTGGGCACCGACGCGCTCACGGCTCGCGTCCCGGCCCCTCCCGGTCCCTCCGGGCCCGCGGCCCGCCCCCTCCACGCCCCGCCCCGCGCCCCGCCCCCGGCCGCGGCCCACGGCCCCCGCGCCCTCCGCACTCCGCCCCGCGCTCCGACCCCGCCTCCAGCGCCCGGCCCAACCCCGGCCCCGGGGTCCTCCGCCCTCTGCGCTCCGCCCCCACGCTCCGCCCCCGGCCCGGAGCCCTCCGCACCTCGCCCCCGACCCAGGGGCCCTCCGCGCGCCCCCAGCCCCCTCCCCCCGGCGCCCTCCGCACTCCGCCCCGCACTCCGCCCCGCGCCCCGCCCCCGGCCGCGTCCCCCACGCCCTCCAGGGCACACCCCGTGGCTCTCGCGCGCGGTCCGCCACCGGGTGCCCGGACCCCGAGCCTCCACCCTGGGCCACGCCCCCACGCCCTCTAGGCTCCACCCTGTGGCTCCCACGTCCCCTGCCGCGTCCCGGCGCCCTACCCGGGCACCTTCCTCCCCGCCTGCCGCGCCAGGGCCACCCCTGCTCTAGCCAGATGGCTAGGACGTCCCGTCCTGGAGAGGGAAGGATTGGCATTTTTAGGGCTAGTGTTACCTTCCATTCAGCCAGCTGGTGTGCGGTGTGTGTGTTGGGTGAGGGACAGAGGCATTCTTTCCACTAGTAACAAAACAACCGTGGAGTGTGATCATCCTTCCTTATCCAGCGGTACCCGGACTATTCACAGGGTAGTGATGGTTACTTTGGGAAGGGAGTGTTTTCATTTTTTCTTACAATGAGCACGCTATTTTGTAAAGTCAAGCTTACTAGGTTTTTTTTTTAATGAAATATTAATTCCCGATTTACTGGTTTTTACTTTTTTGAAAATTTCGTATTTTTTTTAATTGAGATTCCGTTCACATCCCATAAAATTGGCCCCTTTCAGTGTACAATTCCATCGTTTATAGTACATTCACAAGTCTGTGCAACCGTTACAAGTCTGTGCAACCGTCATTATCTAATTCCCCAAGGGTTTCATCACCTGGAAAAGGAACTGTTAGTAGTCACCACTCCCCGTTTACTCTCTCCCCTCAGCCCCCAGGCGATCCCTAGTCCTCCTTCTGTGTCTATGGATTTGCCCATTCCGGGGGCATTCGCATAAATGGAATCAGATAGTAAGTCCTCATTTGTGACTGATTTCTTTCACTTGGCATGTTTTCACGGTTCATCCACATTGTGGCTTGTATCAATACTTCATTTATTTTTTATGGCTGAGCAAGATTCCATTGTATGGATATACCACATTTGTTATTTTTTTATGTTGATAGCCCACTTTCTGGCTATTATGAATAATGCTGTTATAAACATCTGTGTACAAGTTTTCGTGTGGACACATGTTTTCAATTCTTTTGGGTATGTACCTAGGAATAGAATTGCTGGTCATATGGTAACTCTGTTTAACTTTTTGAGGAACTGCCAGACTGTTTCTCAAACTGGCTGCAACTTTTTATATTCCTACAGCAATGCAGGAGAGTTCCAATGTCTCTCCATTTTCCTAACACTTTTTCTGATCTTTTTGATTCTAGGCATCCTAGTGGTGTGAAGTGGTGTCTCATTGTGGCTTTGATTTGCATTTCTCTAGTTCATCATGATGTGGAACATCTTTCCATGTGTTGGTTGATCCTTTGCATATCCTTGCTGGAGAAGTGTCTGCCTATTCCATTCCCTTGCCTCTTGTTTGTTTGTTTTTGGTTTTGAGGGGTAGGAGTTCTTTATATTTCTGGATACCAGACTTTGATCAGATATATGACTTACAAAAATGTTCTCCCCTTCTCTCTGTTGTCTTTTCACTTTCTTGATCATTTTTATATCATAAAAATATCAATATTTTAATTTACATATATAATATACACATATATTGATATATATCAATATCAATATTTATATCAAAAAATCAGATATGATTTTTTATTTTCTTTGAAGTACAAAAGTTTTTATTTTGCTCATGTCCATTGGACCTATTTTTCCCCCTTTGGTTGCTGTGCTTTTGGTGTCCTATCCAAGTACCCACTGCCTAGTCCCAGCTCATGAAGATTTACACCTGTATTTCCTTCCTTCCCAGTACAACAGTGTTTGGTTACCGTAGCTTTGTAGTAAGTTTTGGAATGGGGAAGTGTGAGGCCTCCAATGTTGTTTTTGTTTTTCAATATTATTCTGGGGCGCCTGGGTGGCTCAGTTGGTTAAGCAACTGCCTTCGGCTCAGGTCATGATCCTGGAGTCCCTGGATCGAGTCCCGCATCGGGCTCCCTGCTCAGCGAGGAGCCTGCTTCTCCCTCTGACCCTCCCCCCTCTCATGTACTCTCTCTCATTCTCGCTCTCTCAAATAAATAAATAAATCTTTAAAAAAAAAAAAAAAAAAATATTATTCTGGCTGTTTGGGGCCCCTTGCAATGCTGTATCAATTTGAGGGTCAGTGTTACCATTTCTTTAAAAAGAAAAAATAAGAAGCCAACTGGGATTTTGATAGGGATTTCTTTGAATCTGTATATTAATTGTGGGCATAACGCTATCGTAATAATATTAAATCCTCTTATCCATGTACATGGGATGTCTTTCCATTTATTTAGGTCGTCCTTAATTTCCTTCAATGATGTTTTGTAGTTTTCAGTGCACATTAGATTTGCTTTTGCATTTGATTCATAAAAGGCAAAGATTATCATAGGCATAGACCTTTTTAGATCTAACTTTTAAAAACACTGTATTCTGAAATATGCATACTGAAAATTACCTAAAATACAAAGTACAATCTAACATCATACAACAAAAACCCACCCACAGCAAGAAATATAACATTTCCAGCACACCAGAAACCTCCCCCAAAACTTTCTTCCCCTTCAGTCACTTCCTTGCTTGTTACAAAACCATTCATGTATGCATCCCTAAACAAAATGGTATAGTTTGCCTGTCTTGAGCTTTACATCAATGGAATTCACACTCTATCTTCCTTTTGTGTCTTCTATTTTTCTGCTCAACAGTCTCACACAAAGCTCATTCATTTTGATCACTATATTCATTCATTTTGATCACTGTATCTAGTATTCATTTTGATCACTGTATTCATTCATTTTGATCACTGTATAGTATTCTGTTGTATGGCTAATATATGTATCCATTCTACTGCTTTTGGACACGTGGGTTGTTTCCAGGTTTGGGCTATTACTAGCAATGCTGGAATGAGCATATATTCTTTTTTAACCAGAAAAAAATTGACTAAAAACAGAGGTCAGAGGCTTGAGCAAGCATGTTCACGGACTTTGCAGAGCAGAAGAGCAGCTGTATTCCTTCTGAGTCACTTCAGAAGCCCCTGACCTCCTCCTGAGAGGACCCCAGATAATGAACAGACTCCAGCAGAGAGTGCTGTTGGTGAAGCCTCTCAGCTTTTTACGGATGTGAACAGTTTTAGGCTTGGGTTGTGCAACCAGCTCTGGGCTTTGGCACGTGGCTGGGCAGGAGCCTGGAATGGACTGCCCCTTTCTCCCTCCCACCAAGATCAGAGTCATTTAATCCTTTGGGTATTTGGGGGAGGAAGGGGGATAGGAGAGGTCTGGCAAGCTGCTTTGTCACAAACCGAGCCTGACTGTATCTTTCCTGCTTTATTGAGATGAAAGCCCTTTGCCCACCTTCCCAGGTGAGTGCTTGGCTATTCTACAGGCAAGTTTGATCAGGAGATCGCTTGGTTTTCTTTGCACTGGGAAAAAACATTCCAAGAACCATTCAGACTTCCCACTATAGATAGGGACAAGGTGGGGGTGGGGGGTGGAGAGAAAGATATGGAATGATATAGCTTCAAATCACTTCCAATTAAGCTTGTAGCTCATTTTCCACAGCCTGAGCTCCCTGATGTTGCCCCGTGGGTCCAGACAGTAAGCAGGAAGTGAGACTTAAAACTGCCAGGTTGCTGGATGATTTTAAGCTACTGAGTGTGGTCTCCACCAAAGGGAGCCAGTGACTCCTGGCTCCGCACCTCTCAATAGAGCTCCTGGGCTCTGCTTCTCCTATCCCAGGGGCTGTTGGTCCCCCAAGGAGGCCTAACCCAGAGACCAGTGGACCCAGAGAAGCCTCAGGCCCTCAGGCTGTCACCGACGTTCCCAACCCATAGGGAATGCGATGTCCTATTAGCCACCTTTTCCACTTCTGGTCTCCCGGTCCTCCTTCCCCCCTCCTCCTTGGGGACTTGGTAAGAAACTCAGATGGAGTCTTCTTTTGACCCCAAGTCGTCTCTCTAGAGTTTGTGCCAAGCGAGCTGGAGGTCGTCTGCTGCTCCATGTCCGAGGTCCTGGCTCATCGCGACAGCCTTCCCGGCACTGCGATCACCTGACTGCAGAAGGAGGGGCCCAGACGCGGAGAGGCCCCATAGTCACGGCCAGTGGCCCCAGAGGCAGATTGGCTTTGGTTTGCTTCTCTCCCCTCCTCCCACCCCAGTCACCAGCACAAGAGCCTCCTCCTCACACAACCGCGAAAGGGGTGACAGTCCGATGTCTCTAAATCAGAGGAGTCCTGGACGATTTTCCGAGTGTAACGCCAACCTGAGTAACAAGCCGTGTATGTGATTTTAAAGATTTTTTTTTTTTTCGGGGGGGGGGGCAGAGGGGCAGAGAGAGAGAGAATCCTTAAGTAGGCTCCACACCCAGTGCAGAGCCCGACGCGGGGCTCAATCTCACAACCCCCGAGATCATGACCTGAGCCGAAATCAAGAGTTGGATGCTGAACCACCCAGGTGCCCCTTGATGTATGTGATTTTAAAAACTAGAACAGAGGAGGGACTTTTCCTTAGGTTGCTGGTAGAAATGTGGGCTGGCCACCTTTCTCATTTCCCTGTTTGGAGGTGAATATGGCCCGTCTTGGCCCCTCCTGCCCCAGTACCACAGTGAGCAATGGCTGTGGTAGAGGAACCTGGCCCACACGGGCCCCTCTCGGTACTCCCCCCACCCCCCGCCCCCAAGGAGGTTGTGTAACCCCTGCATGCTCAGGCGGCTGTTGGGCCACACAGTTGAAAGACCAGGACAAGCCTGACCAACCACCGTTTCTGGAGTCAGGGGGCTCCTCCCTCTTCAAGGGGCACCATCTGGTGGGTCTATGTTCCTACAGAAGCCCTCGAGTCTCAGTGGGATGTATTTAAACTCTCTCCCAACACCTGAGCCTCCCCCCTCCCCACCCCCACCCCCAAACTCTGAAGGTTGCTGCCCCTGGCTTGCTGAGCACCCAGCGGCCTGAACCCATGGCCACCTGCACCCCCAGCCCTCCTGCCTGCAGAAACCCAGAGGACCTTGGTTTTGAGGAGCCCCTGGGTTGGGCCCCCGCACTGCAGTTCCCAGACGCCTGAACCCATTAAAGAGCTAAGCCACTGGAGGGAAAGGCTATTTTCCTCTCTACCTCTACTTAGGGACTCACTTTGCAGGTATATCTGCCTTCAGGTACACTTCAAGCCCCAGGAGAGAGTCCTTGTGGTACAGTGAAGACCCAAGTTCTAATCTCGCGCCTCTGTCCTGACCCCAGCCGGTACGCAGAATTCCAAAGACCAACCCCCGCCCCCCAAGATTCCTGTCCTCTGGTTATTTAATCAAACGATAATCTAGATGCTGCTGCGAGGGAATTCTGAAGATGTAACTTAAGGCCTGTTAGGCCCTGAACGTTTGTTCCCCTCCCCACCCCTCAAATCCGTATGAAGCCCTAACCCTCAATATGATGGTATTAGGAGGTGGGGCCTCTGGGAGGTGATTAGGCTTAGATGAAGTCATGGGTGGGGCCTCGTGATGGGATTAGCGGCCTTACAAGAAGAGACACCAGCCCGCTTGCTTCTTTTCTGTTGGCCATGGAAGGATACAGCAGAAGGGGGTCAGCGTATCTGTAAGCCAAGAAGTGGGCTCCCTCCAGGAACCAAATCTGCCAGCACCCTGGTCTGGGACTTCCAGCCTCCAGAACCATGAGACATCAACGTCTATTAATTAAGCCGCCCCATCTGTGGTATTTTGTCATAGCAGCTCGAGCTGACGGAGTCAGGTCCTATGTCAGTGGACCTCAAGATGCAAGGATTATCCGGGTTGGCCTGGCCCAGTCAGGGGAACCCTTCAAAAGCAGCAGGTTTTTCTTGGCTAGTAACAAAAGAGGAAGCCAGAGAAATGTGAAGAGTGGGGGAGATTCCTAGGAGGGGGATCTGACGGGGGATCCCGCCGCCCCGCTGCAATGTTGTGAGTGGGCCTGTGGGGGAAGGAGGGGGAGGCAGTGCAAGGGTTGCTGGGAAATGGCGGCAGCCTGAACCCACAGCCACCTGCACACGGAGCTGAGGACACAACCGGCCAGCGCTGGGAGTGCCACACCCAGAGCACAAGACCCAGTGGAGTCACGACCCGACTTGCGACCTACAGAAACTGTTGAGATAATAAACTGGTGTTGATTTAGGAGCCAAGTTTGCATCATTTGTTACACAGGGATAGTAAACGGATACACCACGTGACCTAAAAGGGGCCATGTAACCTTGCCAATCCTCCAGTGCCTCATCCAGAGAATAAGGGCAGAAAATTCACAGGGTTGTTGTGAATAATGGGCTATTTGGGGGTAGAGACAGAGCCCTGGGCTTGGGGCCAGTAGGCCAACACAGGCTCGTGGCACCACCTTGAGTAAGTGATTTAACTTCTCTAAGACTCAGTTTCTTCATCTGTAAAATGGAGCCAACAGCAGCTACTTCCTTGGCAAAGCAGTAGTAGCTGGGCACACGACCCCCAGCCAGAGACTACTTTTCCCAGAGCCCCTGGCAGCTACGTGTGGTCATGTGACTAGGCCTCACCCACAAAAGGTAAGTGGCGGCAATGGGCTGCTTCTAAGCGTGGGCCTTAAAACACGGCACACGTGGCCTCCCGCGCTTGCCCCTTCCTTTCACTGAAATGCTGAGGTGCTGAGGCCAGCCACACAGAGTGGACACGCAGACCAGGAACGTGATCTACAGGATGGTGGAGAAGGAAGATGGAAAGAACCCAGGTCCCTGAAAGGTGGGTGTTGCTGAGTCACCTGCTAACTGGGCACGCTCCTCTTTGCTGGTGCGCCAGGGAGAAAGAAACATCTGTTACCTTGGAGCCACTGGATATGGGGGGGCTCTTCATTATAGCACCCCAGTCTCTGCCTTAACCAATATGAACAACCAATACAGGCCACCTGGCTGGCTCAGTTGATGGAGCACATGACTCTTGCTCTCAGGGTTGTGAGTTCGAGTCCTACATGGGGTAGAGACTGCTGAAAAAGATCTTTAAAAACAAAAACAAACAGGGGGTACCTGGGTGGCTCAGTCGGTTAAACGGCTGCCTTCGGCTCAGGTCATGATCTCAGGGTCCTGGGATCAAGCCCCGCATCGGGCTCCCTGCTCGGGGGGAAGCCTGTTTCTCCCTCTCCCACTCACTCTGCTTGTGTTCCCTCTCTCACTGTCTTGCTCTCTCTCTCTCTCTCTCTCTCTCTCTGTCAAATAAATAAATAAATAAATAAATCTTTAAAAAATAAAAACAAACAAAAATAACCAATACAAGGAAAATAGGTCTGGGGTTCTTTAGCCCAGGATTTTATTTTGTAAAGTGGAATTATTATACATATGTCAAGTCATTTATTAATGCTTATTAAGTAGTGTTTGAAGAATATTGTATAATTTCAGTGAATCAAGGGTTCCAATGATTTATTCATTCCACACATATCTATTGAGCCGCTGCTAATTATCTGAAGTAATGACAGTGAGCAAAACCAAATCCTTGCCTTCCAGGAGTTTACCTTCTGGTCGAGAGAGATGATAACCAATCAACAAATGCACAATATGTCCAATGGTGGTAAGTGTAGGAGAGAAGTAAAGCCAGGTAATAGGGCCAGGGTGTGCTGGGGGGGGGGGGGGGGGGGATGGGGGTGCTTCATACAGGTGTCCAGAGAAAGTGACTAATGGGATGGCGTCTGACAAGATCCTGAAGTGAGAGAGCGAGAATTGGGACACACAGGGGAAGAACATCCTAGGCAGAGGAAAGAGCACGTGCAAAGGCCCTGAGGAGGATCATGGCTTCTGTGTTCAGGAAACAGCAAGGAGCCACTGTGGCTGGTGCAGCAACGGAGAGGAAAGAGAACAGAGGCAGGGAGAACACACAAGGCCCTCACTCAACGTGAGCGCTTTAGCTTTTACACACTGAGGGACATAGGAGCCACTGGAGGGCTGAGCAGAGGTGTGCCTCAAGCTCTTGTAAGAAATAAAGCCTGGCTTAGAGGCCCCTGCATCATCTAGGAGAGGGACGGTGGAGGCCGAGGTCATGGATACGGTTCTGGATGCAGAGATGATAGAATTTACTGGAGGCTCAGATGTGAGTGTGAGCCCATGAGGAGTCAAGGAAGATTCTAGACTTCTAAGATTAAAGGACAGAGCTGCTCTTCACTTGGAGGGAGCAGGTTTATGGGGAGGCAACGGCAGGAGGTCGACTCTGGACACATTACGTTACTGTTGGACAAGCCAAGTGGTGGGGGGTCGGAGTTCTGGGGGAGGTCCTATCTGGAGATGGAAATTGGAGGCCATCAACATAAAGGCAGCATTTAAGCCACGAGACTTGAGAGCTCCCAGGGACCGAGTATGGGAGCCTGGGGCGCTGCATGACTGGGGATGACGGGATGACTCGGTGTAACCAGAAAGATGTCTTTAAGCAGTGACTTTTTTTTTTAATTGTGGTAAAACATCTATCTATCTATATCACAAAAAATTGCCATTTTAACTCTTTTTAAGTACACACATCAATGGCATCGATGACATTCACAAGATTACATAGGCATCGCCACTACTTCTAAAACTTTTTCGTCACCCCAAACAAACTCTGTACCCCTTAAGCAATACCTCCCCACTGCCTCCTCTCCCCAGCTCTGGCAACCACGAATCTACTTTTTGTTTCTACGGATTTGCCTTTTCTGGACATTTCACACCAACCGAAGCAGATGACAGCGAGTGTTTTTGTGTATGGCCTCTTTCACTTACCACAATGTCTCTGAGGTCTACCCACGTTATAGCCTCTGCACAGCACTGCATTTCCTTTTATGGCCAAATAATACTCCATTGTATGGATATTTTGTTTCTCCATTCATCTGTTGACGGACACCTGGGTCATTTCCACCTTTTGGCCATTGTGAATAGTGCTTCTGTGAATAAGCAGTGACTCTTAATGAGTTTGGGGAGGAGATAAAAGGCATGAGCACCCCCTGCTTCCCAGAAGCCCTTCAGAATCTTCCAGAAGATGTAAGATTTCTTTTGCTTTATAAAGAGGGACCCTGGGCTTCACTAGGTTGAAAACTCGGCTTTAAAGCAAACAGGATTAAGAGAAAACGTTCACCATGAAGAATTATTTAACAATTATGCAGGAAACATTGTTATACATTACCTAATATATTCAATAGGAACATGGGATCACCTGTCTCTCCGTAGAATTGAGTGCTTGATAAGGGCAGGGACCCGGTCTATGTTGCGCACTCCCCACTTGTGTGCTCTCTCCCTGACAAATAAATAAAATCTTTAAAAAAAAAAAAAACGCTGATAAGGGGCACATATCTACCCTACAACAAATTTGGCTTTATCAACTATTTTGATAATTACAGTGCATTATAATTGTTCTGCTTTGTAATCACACGTATTTTATTTTTCACCTTTATCTTTTGGGTCCACAGCCATCACTAGATGGGCACAGGGGTCCGTGGCATAACAAAGGTGAAGAGCCTGCTGTGAGGTTTTGCCTGGCTTCCCCCTCTGCTGTCTTCCTGGGACACACACTGTCCTGGACCCCGATTGCCAGTCGTTATCCGGCTATAGAGTAGTTCTACCTCTCGCCACGCGGAGGCGCTGCTTCCCCAGGTCAGGGAAGCCCAGGGGCAGGTTCAATACTTCCTCCCTCCCGTCTTTGTCCTAACCAGGGCTGTTAGCTGAAGCTCCTGGGAGTTGCCCCCACCCCTTTTCTCTCTCCGCCCCCTCTCTCTTTTTAAGATTTTAAGTAATCTCTACACCCAACGGGGGGCTCGAACTTACAACCCTGAGATCAAGAATCACATGCTCTACTGACTAAGCCAGCCAGATGCCCCTCCCTCTCTTAAAAAAAATTTTTTTTTAATTACGAAAATTTCAAACAAGTACAAAAGTATATGAACCCCCAGAAAGCCATGAACAGCTTCAGTAATTATCACCTCACGTGGGGAGCTTTCCAGACCTAGCCCAAGACGGGGGTATCAGAGTCTTAGGGCTCCCAAAGCTCGAGGACCATTTGGGAGCCACACTGTAAGCCTGACCCTGCCTCCCGGGACACCCCAGGTGACCGAGTGCAGGTCTCCAGACCACACTTCCTGCCCTCCCGACCTCAGCCTCCGACATCCCCCCCACCCCCACCCCCACCCCCTGCCTGAAGGTCTTTTCCCAGCTCTGACCAGAATTCTCCTGCTCACACTCATTTCCTCTCGCTGAGGCCCCGCAGGACTGGGGGGACAGCTGGCTCCCATCCTCTGTACTGTCACTCTTCCTGTGTCTATCTGGAAGGCAGTATTAAGTAACCCACGCCTCACACCCTTGAGCAACCACCCACAGCCACATTCTGCTGGCCACTGAGTCTTAGGCGGCTTCTTCCTGTGTTGGAGAACAGACCCGGGAGTCGACCATTTCTCGCCTTTTCAGACTGGAAAGAAATTGTTGAGCGATTAAAACGAGATTTTGAAGTGCCCAGAAAAATCCCTGAGACAGGTTGAACTGTCTCCCCTCCCCCATTCATATGTTGAAATTCTAACCCCTGGGACCTCAGGATGGGACCTCAGGATGGGACCTTATTTGGAGACAGAGTCTCTAAAGAGGTGATTAAGTTACAATGAGGTCATTAGGGTGGTCCTAATCCAATCGCCTTATAAAAAGGGGAAATTTAGACAGAGGTGGATACAGACGGGAGCCCATGTGGAGACAGGGGGAGGATGGACGTCTACAAGGCCAGGAGAGAGGTCTCCAAAGGAACCAACCGTCCTGACACCTTGATCTTGGACTTCTAGCCTCCAGAACTGAGAGAAAACAAATTTTTGTTGTTCAAGTTACCTGGTCTGTGGTTCTTTGCTAGGGCAGCCCTAGCAAATTAATATAATCCCCAAATAGATGCAGTTCACCAAACTGAAAAAATCCCTTCCCGAATTCTGATGAACCACAGTTTCTGATTACCGCGAGAGGCAGCCCCAAGCATAGGACCTGAGTTCCCTACTTGTGTGTATCCCCCGGGGGGCCCTGGGTTCAGCTGGAGGGAGGATTCTGGTCCCACTCAGCTCTACTCACCCTGACCCTCTGGGTGAGTCAATCACCATCTTTTGCTGGAGCGCCTGCTCTGAGCCAGGACCTCCTGGGAAGTGGGCACCAAGGCCTGAACCCATACTGGGTTACGAGTTTGATGTGGGACGACAGAGCCCTCGTGACCTGCAGCCTGAAGGCCTAGGGAAGGCTGATCGTCAAAACAGCGACACAATTCATGGGCAAAATGAAAACGTGGAACCCTTGTCCGAAAATTACTACAAATTTCAATTTGGTGACAGTCCAAAGGCAGGCCCAGCTAAGCACACAGGTGACACACCCATGAAGCCCACCTGGCTGTTAGGGGGCAGCAAAGGGAGGCTCGGGGAAGGCCAAGTGTCCAGGGCACAGGGATGTCACCAGAACAATCGACTTATCATGTTGGCGCCCCCAAATCCATGGCCAGTGGGCGTGTGTGTGTGTGTGTGTGTGTGTGTGAGAGAGAGAGAGGGAGAGGGAGAGAGAAGTAGCCCCTCTTTGTCCCAATCCACTCTAAACTCATTCCCAGAGTCAGCACTGCTCTGCCTGTCTCCCAGAAGTTCTAGAAAGATAAAGAGCTAGATACATAACCAAGTACTTTTCTCTACTACAGTCAGATACAAAGATGCCAGAGTCTACCCTACCTAGCTGCTCTAAAGACTGCAGAAATAAATCGCCACAAAGACATGGGTTTCCTACAAAGACCGGAAAGGATGCAAAGCCTGCTGTTTGTGTCCTTATTATCCGGGAACTTCTGCAGGGGAACTGTATCCGAGAAGCACCATTTTTCTGGTTTCTATGTCAGCCTAACGAAAAGCAAAGCCAGACACGAAAAGAGGTTACTCGCAAATAATTTCACCTGAACTCAATAGGCCAGTTAGACCACAATCCGAGAGTGTGGTCCCTTTAATTTAAAAGTTCAAGATCCTGAGTCAATTGGTGGTTGGGAGAAGGCAGGCATTCTTCACTTCTGCCTAAAACTGGGAAGAATGTAAAGACTTCGGCTCAGAAGCCATCCCAAATGCTGCCTTGGTCAAAACTCCCGTGAGGGATCTGAGCGTTGGTCGCTCATTGCAGCCGGCATTCCGGGCATTCCATCGGCCCCACTTCAGCCCACGCCCGGCTCCATGGGCCTGGGGAGCAGAGGGGAATGTGTGGCCAAGTGGGCACGGGCGTGGCCAGTCCAATGTGCGTTACAAAGGGGCCCTCTCTGAAGCAAGTCCTCTGAGCGCTGAGGAGAAACAGAACAATTCCCACAGGAATCCAATTTGCTGAAGAGAGCCTGGCTGCCCACTTTGCTCTCCAGCATTAAGAGAAAGAGGGCTGGCGTGGACCAGAGTAGAGGTCTCAAGGCCAAGGTTAGACTCAGAAAACCTCTCTAAGGGGTCTTCTGACTTACATAAAGTGGTCCAAATGGAAACAGGCTCATCTCCCACTCAGTGCTAGGAAGCACCGAGGTCAGCAAGCCAGAAGCAAAAAAGATGGGGTCCAGGCAGGTGGGCATGAGCAGGGGAGGGCAGGCAGTGGCTGGAGGAGGGGCAGTGGGGGCATGGGGAGGTTGGGGGGGTCACAGCAGGTGTTGTCCTTGGCCTACATCAAAGGTACCAGAAGCCCCATCCCCTCACGGGCCCTTGAAGCTTGTCTTAGTCAATGGGGTCAGAGGAGTAAACCACTGAGACCTTGCTTCACCTCTCGGACTCGCGTGAATTCCCATAAGCACTAGATTGGAGGATGGAAAAAATCAGTGGGACAAAGAACTGGAGTACTCATGGCTCAATCCAAGACCCCAAAGGCACCACCTTGAGACAGACAAGGACCAAAGGCTGGTTCCAGTGGGCTGTCAAAGCGAGGGGCCTGCTAATGGATGTGCCTCGCGGTCCAAGACCTGCACAAGTAACCAGTGTGTCTTTGCTCTCCAACCTCTGGTGGCTTGGGTCTACTCCCTGTTGCCATGGCAATCCAGCTGGCCACACAGTTCACTGGACCCAAGGCTGGCATCTGCAGGTGGGGCTGGGCAGACGCAGAGAATTAGACTATCTTTTGCTGAGCTCCCATGGAGGAACCTCCCTCACCAGCCACTGGGGCAGAAACACCAGCCACTTCTCACTCCTGTCAACATCCTGGGCCTTGCCTAGGCTGAAAAGGAAAATTCTCCCCAAGGCAGACCCATTTCCTAATGCCCACCCAGGCACGTTCGCCAGAGCTAATGACTGCCTTCACAGTTTGCCTCGTGGGGGAAGAGAAACGGTGAAGTGTGTTTGTGTTCAGGCCACTCTGCAAAGCAGGGCCACAGGGCACGGATGCCACCCGAGGCCCATCTCCAAGGACACGGGGCAGCGGTGAAGAGCACGGATTCTCAAGCCAGACTGCTTGGGTTCAGATCCTGTCCCTATTTCTATCAGCCGCATCCTTTGTGACTTTGGCACTGCGTATGTCTGTTTTCTTCTCTGTAAGACAAAAATGACAACAGACCCTGGCTCCTGAGAGACTACATTTCCAATGCTCAGAACAGGGCTTCACACACACTAAGTGTTCTGTCAATGCTGGCTTTTATTACTCCTATGTGCAAACTTCTCCCAACCAGACACATCCCATACCCCAGGCCCGGTGCTTTTTTCCTCTCGACATCCGTGAGCAGACCGCGCCAGGGGCCCTAGAGCTTGCTCCCCCTGAAGCCCTTACCAACCAACACGGCGGAGCAGAGCTTCCAACATCCTGGCTCTGGCGTCTCACGCTGGCCCCGGGCGCCTCTCGCCGTCTCTTCCCTCTGGGGCCCGTCAACGTGCAGCACTTCTAGGGCAGTACACTTGCTGATTGCTTCCTTCACTATGACTCACAACAACCAGCTAAGACACTGCCAGAGAAACACTCACAGCTGGCCCTGCTGACGACTCCAGGGCAGGCCGGTCCTGCTGCTCCCGCGGACCTGGGGACAGGAAGGGAGTGCGGGGAGGAAGGACGGGGCGCTGGACAAAATGGGGGCCGGCGACAGATCCCAACCGGGCTGGCCCGCGACTCACTGACCAGGAGAAAAAAAAAAAAAACAACAACAAACCAAGTCAGCAGTTCCCTGGAAGAGAAAAAGTTAGGAAGCGACAGTAGTCTTACACCCGCATGGCTATACGAACAGGGAGCGAGAGAACAAGGCAACACCAGCTTGCTCCCCCATCCTGGGCACCCCTCAGAGTGCAGCAGTCAGAATCCTACCCGGGAAGCAGAAGCAGAAGGAGATACAGACGAAGAGGTTTATTTCAAGGAACTGGCTCACATGACTGTGGGGCTGGCTAGGGCCGCCTGGCAGGCTGGTCGCTCTCAGGCAGGGGCGGATACTGCGGTCCACAGGTGGGATCTCTTCCTCCTCAGGAAAACCCCAGCTTTGTTCTTAAGGCCTTTCAACTGCTTGGGTGAGGCCCACCCACGTTATCGAGAATAATCTTTACTTGAAGTCAACCGATTGTAGATGCCACCCACGTCTGCAAAAAACAGCACCTAGCTTGGTATTTGGCTGAATTACTGGGTCCCGTGGCCTGGCCAAGCTGACACCTCAAGATGCCCACCACAGTGGCTGCTAGAATATAACTAACTGCTTTGGATGCGGACCACCGATGGACAGTTACCTCTTCATGGGGGTGGGGACACACAGGGGTGTTCCCGGGAAGGTCGCTGTGTCCCCCACCCCAGCACAGGAGGTCCCAGAAATGGGTTCCAGGCAAGCTGTTGCAGATGAAAGCAGCTCACGGGTGGGCATGGTGTCTGCCCACCTCCTCTCCTAGAGGAGAAAGCCCCTCTTTGGCCTTCCCCACACTCAGCAGGACGCAGAGCACACAGCGCCTCCGTCCTTGACCGCTAAATGTCCAGTGGGAGCTGGTGGGAGTCTGCTCTCACCTTAGTCTTCTGCCCCCAAAACAGATGAACCCGTAACGTCCCGCCTAAAAAGGAAGCCAGACTAGACTTTAATATGGCTTTTTAGTGCAGAAAAGATGCCTCTGATAGGTCCAGTTTTATCCCAAAGGTAAGTGCCAGCAGAGCATGTTTGTCACGTTAGGGCACCGTGCCCAAGAATCACCTGGAGGCTCTGGTGAGGTGGGACTTCTGGCTCCACACTGGAGCTTCTGACCCAGCGAGTCTGGGATCGGGCCAACGGCACTTCCTACGGTGACCGTCCTCAAGTAAGCACGGGGACAAGCAGGCGCCTGAATAACTCCCAGGCTGGCTGGACAAGGTGGAGGACCCCCAAATACTGAAAACAGAAGCAGGCTCCCCACGGTGAAGACAGCTACGCGGGAATTAAGCAACAGCAGTAAGCTTGGTGTCTGTGAGCACAGTGAGCATTTGGGACTGGCTGGCCCTTCCAGAGATGGGGTGTGAGAGGCGGGACGGGCTCGTGAGCACCCCCTGGCTCGGGCTGGTACTTGGCACTGCTGCCAAGGTCCGATCCACACGGCGGCTGTGCGTCTCTCACGGATGGGGCACGCGCTGAACCTCAGCACAGGTCAAAGCACTAACAGAGGGAGGGAGACAAGGAACTGCTGATTCTTGGATCCAGCCTACCCTCTGGCTCAGAAAATGAACCAAAGGAAAAGATGGCTCAGAAAAGCAAGACCAGATGTATCTGCTACCGCTAAGCAGGCCCTGCTCCCGATTTCCACGCAGAACTCCATCTTCTGAAGCTAGGCAGTGACCTGGGTGAAGGTGTCTGCCTATGGAGGCTGCTCCCCGGGCACTGGGGCTGGCCTGGCAGTTATGAGAGCCAGGAGGGGGTCCTTCTTCCTCCTCCTGAGTCCAGGGTCCTCAGACAGAGAGGACAATCTTCTCAGTCAGAGAGTCAGACAGGAGAGGTCTGGACTTCGGGGACAATCCTCCTAGTCAGAGAGGGGAGGCCCGGATTTCAGGGACAATCTTCCCAGTCAGAGAGGGGGTTCTGGACTTCAGGAACAATCTTCTCAGTCAGAGTCAGGGGAGGTCTGGACTTCGGGGACAATCTTCCCAGTCAGAGAGGGGAGGCCTGGACTTCAGGAACAATCTTCTCAGTCAGAGAGTCAGACAGGGGAGGTCTGGACTTCAGGGACAATCTTGCCAGTCAGAGAGGGGAACCCTGGATTTCAGGGACAATCTTCCCAGTCAGAGAGGGGAGGTCTGGACTTCAAGGAACAATCTTCTCAGTCAGAGAGTCAGACAGGGGAGGTCTGGACTTTGGGGACAATCTTCCCAGTCAGAGAGGGGAGGCCTGGATTTCGGGGACAATCTTCCCACTCAGAAAGGGGAGGCTTGGACTTTGGGGATAATCTTCCCAGTCAGAGAGGGGAGGCCTGGACTTCGGGGATAATCTTCCAGTCAGAGAGGGGAGGCCTGGACTTCGGGGACAATCTTCCCAGTCAGAGAGGGGAGGCTTGGGCTTCAGGGATAATTTTTCCAGTCAGAGAGGCGAGGCCAGAACTTTAGGCAAGGGTGAATAATCAGTCAGTGGATGAAATCTGACTGTGTTCCACAAAGTATAAAGCACACAAGTCAGCAATCTTTAGCCAAGTCAGACTTTCCTGCAAAGTTGCAACCCAAGGTCAGAGTGAACGTACTTAGATTTGAATGTACAATCTCTTCTACTGAAAGGCCTTTGGTGAGCTTCTGCTGCATTAACACAAGATGTTTAAAAGGCCTGGGGCTCGGTTCAGAGCCCTGATTTTGCCTTCAATTCATTTCTCCTACCAGGGGCCCTCTTGAGCCCCAGGCCCAACACCTCTCACTGCAGATCCAGGGCCGCTGGTCCAGCGAGCCAGGAGGAATACAAGAAAACCGGAAGTCATCTCTACCAAGGGAGTTTTAAGTTCCCAGAACTTAAATTTTAGGCACTAAAGAAAAAGTGGATTCTGGCAATATAGCTCTTGAATGTTCCAATTCCTGGAAAAAGAGGCGCCCTCTTCATCCAGGAGATGTGGAAATTCATTCAGGAAACCTTCCCAATCCGACAGCACGTGTCTCAGCAAGCACGAACGTAACTTCTGCATCCATCATCTACTGACTGAGCACCTATGATCTGCTGACCCCACGCTGGTGTGGGGACGGGGGGAGGGCCGGGAGGCAGGAGGACATCCTGGGCCTTGGGGGACGCACGAAGAAAGAGATGGGCAAGAAATCACAGCTGTGCAAAATTATAACCATGAGCAGTTCTGAACCACAAGAACAAGCACTTCTAAAATGCCCGATCTGGGGGCAGAAGCGTGGTGCTGAGAACAAGTCCCAGTTTTGCACCACACGCTCCCTCCCCTGCCAGGCTTGGAGAGGAATCCGACGATTTTTACCATGATTTTTACCACCAGCCTTAGTTAAGTGTCCTCTTGCATTTCACAATGATGTTGAAAGCTGGGAGGAATTTTTCTGCTCTTGCGCTGATCTCCTCCAGAAAACCTGACCCAGCGGCAGGAAGGTGATGGTGGCTCAGAGGAGTTTCAGAGACCTGTCCAGATCTGTGAGTGACTTCCATCCAGGTTAGAGCCTGGGCAGAGAGAAACCTGCCTTAAGAGTGGGGGATCTCACACTAAAAAAGAGAATGACAGGCCAATATCCCTGATGAACATGGATGCAAAAATTCTCAATAATCGAGAATTCAATAGTACATTAAAAGAAATATTCACCACGATCAAGTGGGATTTCTTCCTGGGCTACAGCGGTGGTTCATTATTCACAAATCAACCAATGTGATACATCACATTAATAAAAGAAAGGATAAGAACCATATGATCCGCAATAGATGCAGAAAAAACATTTGACAAAATATGGCATCCTTTCTTGATAAAAACCCTCAACAAAGTGGGGATAGAGGGAACATACCTCAACATCATAAGGCCATATACGAAAGACCCACAGCCAATATCCTCCTCAATGGGGAAAAACTGAGAGCCTTTCCCCTACAGTCAGGAATGAGACGGGAACGTCCATTCTCTCCATTACTATTTAATATAGTACTGGAAGTCTTAGCCTCAGCAATCAGACAACAAAAAGAAATATAAGTTATCCAAATCAGGAAGGAAGAAGTTAAACTTTCACTATCTGCAAATGACATGATACTGTATACAGAAAACCCGAAAGACTCCACCAAAAAACTGCTAGAACTAATACATGAATTCAGCAAAGCTGCAGGATATAAAATCAATGTGCAGATATCTGTTGCATTTCTATACACCAATTATGAAGCAGCAGAAAAAGAAATCAAGGAATTGATCCCATTTGTAACTGCACCAAAAACAATAAGATAACTAAACCTAACTAAAGAGGAAAAAGGTCTGTACTTTGAAAACTACAGAACACTCATAAAAGAAATCGAATATGACATAAAGAAATGGAAAAGCGTTCCATACTCATGGATCTGAAGAACAAACATCGTATAAAATCAATGCACAGAAGTCAGTGGCATTCCTATACACCAACAACAAGTCAGAAGAAAGAGAAATTAAGGAGTCGATCCCATTTACAATTGCACCCAAAACCATAAGATACCTAGGAATAAATCTAACCAAAGAGGCAAAGGATCTGTACTCAGAAAACTATAAAATACTCATGAAAGAAACTGAGGAAGACACAAAGAAATGGAAAAACGTTCCATGCTCATGGATTGGAAGAACAAATATTGTGAAGATGTCAATGCTACCTAGAGCAATCTACACATTCAATGCAATCCCCATCAAAATACCATCCACTTTTTTCAAAGAAATGGAACAAATCATCCTAAAATTTGTATGGAACCAGAAAAGACCCCGCATAGCCAGAGGAATGTTGAAAAAGAAAAGCAAAGCTGGCGGCATCACAATTCCAGACTTCCAGCTCTATTACAAAGCTGTCATCATCAAGACAGTATGGTACTGGCACAAAAACAGACACATAGATCAATGGAACAGAATAGAGAGCCCAGAAATGGACCCTCAACTCTATGGTCAACTAATCTTTGACAAAGCAGGAAAGAATGTCCAATGGAAAAAAGACAGTCTCTTCAACAAATGGTGTTGGGAAAATTGGACATCCACATGCAGAAGAATGAAACTGGACCATTTCCTTACACCACACACAAAAATAGACTCCAAATGGTTGAAAGACCTCAATGTGAGACAGGAGTCCATCAAAATCCTAAAGGAGAACACAGGCAGCAACCTCTTCGACCTCAGCCGCAGCAACTTCTTCCTAGAAACATCGCCAAAGGCAAGGGAAGCAAGGGCAAAAATGAACTATTGGGACTTCATCAAGATAAAAAGCTTTTGCAAAGCAAAGGAAACAGTCAACAAAACCAAAAGACAACTGACAGAATGGGAGAAGATATTTGCAAATGACATATCAGATAAAGGGCTAGTATCCAAAATCTATAAAGAACTCATCAAACTCAACACCAAAAGAACAAAGAATCCAATCAAGAAATGGGCAGAAGACATGAACAGACATTTTTCCAAAGAAGACATCCAAATGGCCAACAGACACATGAAAAAGTGTTCAATATCGCTCGGCATCAGGGAAATCCAAATCAAAACCTCAATGAGATACCACCTCACACCAGTCAGAATGGCTAAAATTAACAAGTCAGGAAATGACAGATGTTGGCGGGGATGCGGAGAAAGGGGAACCCTCCTACACTGTTGGTGGGAATGCAAGCTGGTGCAGCCACTCTGGAAAACAGTATGGAGGTTCCTCAAAAAGTTGAAAATAGAGCTACCATATGATCCAGCAATTGCACTACTGGGTATTTACCCCAAAGATACAAAAGTAGGGACCCGAAAGGCTACGTGCACCCCGATGTTTATAGCAGCAATGTCCACAATAGCCAAACTGTGGAAAGAGCCAAGATGTCCATCAACAGATGAATGGCTAAAGAAGATGTGGTATATATATACAATGGAATATTATGCAGCCATCAAAAGGAATAAGATCTTGCCATTTGCAACGACGTGGATGGAACTGGAGGGTATTATGCTGAGCGAAATAAGTCAAACAGAGAAAGACATGTATCATATGACCTCACTGATATGAGGAATTCTTAATCTCAGGAAACAAACTGAGGGTTGCTGGAGTGGGGGGTGGGGTGGGAGGGATGGGGTGACTGGGTGATGGACACTGGGGAGGGTATGTGCTCTGGTAAGCGCTGTGAATTGTGCAAGACTGTTGAATCTCAGATCTGTACCTCTGAAACAAATAATGCAATATATGTTAAGAAAGAAAAAAAGAAGAAGAAGAATGTAGCAGGAGGGGAAGAATGAAGCGGGGGAAATTGGAGGGGGAGAAGAACCATGAGAGACGATGGACTCTGAAAAACAAACTGAGGGTTCTAGAGGGGAGGGGGTTGGGAGGATGGGTTAGCCTGGTGATGGGTATTGAGGAGGGCACGTTCTGCATGGAGCACTGGGTGTTATGCACAAACAATGAATCATGGAACACTATATCTAAAACTAATGATGTAATGTATGGGGATTAACATAACAATAAAAAAATTAAAAAAAAAAAAAAAAGAACAAACATCGTTAAAATGGCTATACTACCCAAAGCTACCTACGCAGTTAATGTAATCCCTATCAAAATAATACCAGCATTTTCCACAGAGCTAAAATAAATAATCCTAAAATTTGTACGAAACCACAAAAGACCCCCAATAGCCAAAGCAACCCTCAAAAAGAAAACCAAAGCTGGTGGCATTACGATTCCGGACTTCAGACTCTATTACAAAGCTGTCATCATCAAGACAGTATGGTACTGGCACAAAAACAGACCCATAGATCAATGGAACAGAATAGAGAGCCCAGAATTGGACCCACAACTTTATGGTCAACTAATCTTTGAAAAAGCAGGAAAGAATATCCAATGGGAAAAGACAGTCTTCAACAAATGTTGGGAAAACTGGACAGCAACACGCAGAAGAATGAAACTGGACCACTTTCTTACACCGTACACAAAAATAAATTCACAATGGACGAAAGACCTAAATGTGAGACAGGAAACCATCAAAATCCTAGAGGAAAACAGAGGCAGAAACTTCTTTGACTTCGGCTATAGCAACTTCTTATTAGACATGTCGCCGGAGGCAAGGGAAACAAAAGCAAAAATGAACTATTGGGACCTCATCAAAATAAAAAGCTTCTGCACAGTGAAGGAAACAATCAACAAAACTAAAAGGCAGCCTACAGAATGGGAGAAGATATTTGCAAATGACATATCTGATAAAGGGTTGGTATCCAAAATCTATAAAGAACTTATCAAACTCAACACCCAAAACCCAAATAATCCAGTTAAGAAATAGGTAGAAGACATGAATAGACACTTTCCCAAAAAAGACATCCAGATGGCTAACAGACACATGAAAAGATGCTCAACATCACTCGGCATCAGGGAAATACAAATCAAAACCATGATGAGATACCACCTCACATCTGTCAGAATGGCTAGAATTAACAACACGTGAAACAACAGATGTTGGCAGGGATGTGGAAAAAGGGGAGCGCTCCTACACTGTTGGTGGAAATGCAAACTGGTGCAGCCACTCTGGAGAACAGTATGGGGGTTCCTCAAAAAGTTAAAAACAGAGCTACCCTATGACCCAGTGATTACACTACTGGGTATTTACCCAAAGGATAAAAAAAAAATACAGATTCAAAGGGACTCATGGGCCCCAATGTTTATAGCAGCGATATCAACAATAGCTAAACTATGGAGAGAGCCCAAATGTCCATCGACTGATGAAAGAATAAAGAAGACGTGGTACATATATACAATGGAGTATTACTCAGCCATCAACAAGAATGAAATCTTGCCATTTGCAACAACGTGGATGGAGCTAGAGTGTATTATGCTAAGCGAAATAAATCAGAGAAAGACAAATACCGTATGACTTCACTCGTATGTGGAATTTAAGAAACAAAACAGATGAACATATATAAGGAGGAGGAGGAGAGAGGGAAACGGCAGAGAACAGACTGAGGGGTGCTGGAGGGAGGTGGCGGGGGAGGGAATAGATGGGTGGTGGGCATTAAGGAGGGCACTTGTTGGGATGAGCACTGGGTATGGTATGTAAGTGATGAATCACTGAATTCTACTCCAGAAACCAATATTGCTCTGTATGCTAAGTAAAATTTAAAGATATAAAAATAAATAAAGAAGCCTAAATACAAGGTAAAAAAAAAAAAAAGAGTGGCGGATCTCAGGGACAGGGCCATGAAAGACTTACTTGGATGTTTTCAGCCTCAAAAACTAATCGTCAGTCCAGGTCGAGGGGACCAGCTTTTCCAGAGGGGCAGCCAGCACCCCCGTTGCTCCCAAATTTCACAAGCCACCTGTGCCTGCCCTTGGAGAAAAGAGAAAAGGTCACACATCCCTGGTGGGTGATACTGGTGCGTGCCTGTCCCTCCCTGACCCTGGGTGAATGGCGAGCATGTCTGCTGGCCCTTGGGGGCTGCCCGCCAGAAGCCTGTTGCCTCTGCTCTCTGCAGAGCCGGGGACTTACTCATCTAATGCCTCTGAGTATGAAGAATCCTTAGTGTTTCCCAGTCTAGTCCTTACCAGATGGAGGGCTTAAACAGCCAACTCTGGGAAGCAGCAGGTTCATCGGGAGGGAGAACAGCTCACATGCTTGAGGACCACCCACCCAGATGCTCACTGGGGAGAGGGGTTGTCTGGCAGGTGAAAGGTGAACAACAGATGCCATGATTGTCTAGAACTGCCCTTGCCTTAAAAGAACGGAGTATAAAATACATGTATTTTAGGAGTGAGCGTAATTGTCAGTTATTGACCGCCCCAGTCAGTTAGAAATCTGAATAAATGTCAAGTTTCCGACGTAGCAGATCCTGGTTGCCTGCCCCAAATCCATGCCCCTCTGCTCCCGCTCAGAGGCCCTGACTTGGTTCAGGTAAACCTAGCCTCTCCTCCTCAAGTCACATGCCTCACAAACGCCATCCCGACAGCCCCTTCCCTTGCCACTGACTGGCTGGGGCCGGGGCCTGAGGCATCACTGTGGCCAATGAGATGTGTGGGAAAGCCAGCTGAGGCTTTGGAAAGGGTTCCCTCACTCATAACAAGACAGGCCCAGGAAGGGCTGGCCAGGAGCAGAGCTGGTAGAAGACTACGTCAGTACACGACGGCCGAGCAGAAATATGGAGAGAACCCAACTCCTTGACATCCCTAAGCCACTGGATACAGCCCACCCCGAAACTGCCGACCTCCGGACTTCGGTTTTGTAAAATGTTTACTGTTCCGATTACTTAAGTCATTTTGAGTAGGACTTGGCTCTTACTCGCAGAGGAAGGAATCCTAACTGATACATAGTCTAAGCAATTTAGGCATCACAAATTACCTTGGAATTTGAAAAAAAAAAAAAAAGGAAACCATTTAACAAAAACATCTCTGTTCAACAGCAGCAGAAACAGCATCCCCATCCTCTCCCTGCAAAAGTAGACGAAGCCAGGAGAGTTTAGGCAGGTGGCCCCTGCTCTGGGCCCTTCCCGGTGACCTTGTGCAGGGTGGCGTTCCATGATGGCAGCAGACAGGAGAGCGCATGGACTGCTCAGACTTTCAACCATGTCCTCGGTTCAGGTGGGGAGGGGGGGTCCCGGGTTTGTTCTTCAGACCTGTGCGCCCTTCCTGGCCTCGGGCCAGAAATCCCCCCAAACGCTAAGGGCTAACTACAGTGGGGGTGAAAATGCTAGAGACAGCCTTTCACAAGGAGAGATTTCAGAACTTCACAATTTCAAAATAAAATCCAGCCCAGGGGGTTGTAACATAAATTTGAGTTTTGGAAGAAGCCCAGACTACCCACCCCCCACCACACACACAATGTTTCTCTGAGTAGGGACTGAGGGAGCTGCCCCATTTTAACACGGAGCCCTGCTGCTGGACAGAGGCAGCCCCCAGCCCAACCCCCCGCCTTATGGAAAAGGAAAACAGCCCCCCAACCACCATAAAGCCTTCCATAGGCTTTCCATCTGTAGTTACTAAAAAACCCTTGTCCCCAGCCCTCCAATAAGGATCACTGAGCACCTGGGATACTGTTTCTGGACCTTGCCTTCCCCGCCACCGTTAAGCAACCAGGCTCCGTAAGACATAGACTTTTTGGAACAAGGGATCAAACAATTAGGAATGCTTTTCTAATGCCAAGCCCAAATTTCCCACAAACACAGTAAATCCTCTAGAAACAAACTCAGGATTTTCTCCACTCATCCCAAAGGTCTTTTTCCCAAGGTGTAAGTGTTCCCTGAAGTTGAGAGTGAACTAAACCAGCAGCAGGGGGAAAAAAAAAAAAAGGTGCGTTACCTGCTTTGTGGGCTGAGGGAGGATCGGGGACTGGGGACCGCAGACCGACCTCAAGGCTGGCTCCACCTGTCCGACCTGTCGGGCTTGCCGCCTCCGGGTCTGGCACCAGGCTCCACTGCTAGGAGCTGGGCCCACTGCCAGCACCTGGGCCCCTCTGTAGGTGTGCGTTCACCTGCAGAGAGGTGCTCCCCAGGCTGTTCCCACCCTGTGACCCCCCCCCTCCAGCCCATCCGCACCAGCACATCCTTCCTGAGTCCTTTGTATCCAAACCTAAAGCTGGTGGTGAGAAAGAACAAAAAGGAAGAGGAAGGAGAGAAGAGGAGACAGGAAAAACCCGGTTCCCACACCCACCCACAGTTCCTGGGTGAGACGGTCAGGGCGGTGGAGCTGGGTGGGACCAGGAGCCTGAGCAAGGCCGTCATGGTCATCATCATCGGGAGCAAATTCCAGGGCTGCTCTTTCCCTCTGGGTGGCTATTTTGGGAAAGCAGCTTTACTCCAGCAGACTGGCTACCGCCGACACTGGAATCCGGAAGCCTCCAAGCTCTGCCAGGCCCCAGCGCAGGTAAAGGCAGGGAGAACAGCCCCAGAGAGCAAAGGGCGAGTTCCAGGCGCCCTCGAAACTCTGCTCTGAGCACACACGGGCCCACCTATCCCGCTTGTCCCCAGGCCTTCACGAAGGATCACTGAGCACCTGGGATACTGTCTGGCTTGCAAGACGGGGTCCTGGCCTGCTGTCTGAACCGGGGCGCTGACGGGCACAGCTGGTGGGGCTGCTGGCACCGGGTCCACCAATATCACGGCCTTTTTCTTGCCATCCGGGACTCAGAGTCCTTGGTGGCCAGATCTAGCTTCTCTGCCCTTGCATTCTCTGATGCTCGCCAAGTGCAAGTCCCTAGTGAGCGTGTGAGCTCACAGCATAGGTGTGTGGGAAGGAGGCGGGCGGGGGGTGCGGGGGCATTCCAACCACTGCTCAAGTTCAACTGCGTGCTTTGGAGGCGGCCAAGTAAGCCGAGCCTCTGAGAGCCACCGCAGCAGAGAAGAGCGGCACCCAAGAGCCGTGGGCATAACCGAGATCTTCCGATAACCGGGGTTTTCCAGTGCAAGGGCAGATGCTAAGTATAAAGTCCCTCCCGGGAAGCCAGAAGTCATTTCCCTGAGCAGACAGTGAGGCAGGGAGAGCTGCACGAGGGAGAAGCTTGGTGGAACTCAGGCAGAACCCGACCTCCTTCCTCGGAGTCACCCCGCTCCTCAAAGGAGGAAAGGAGAAGGCTGCCTGGGCCAGGCGGGGCCTCAGGGCACCACTGTGTTTTGTGAAGCCCCACCTCAAAGTCAACAGCGAGTTCTGGCCCCCAGAGGAGGTAGCAAACCGGCCAGCCCTGCTCAAGGGGCCTGATGCACAGCAGTGGGCCATGACCCGGGTGGGTCTATCCTGGGGCCTAACTCTTCCTCTTCCTCCTCCTCACTCTCAAACAGCCAGTCCTGGGTCACAGGCTTTCAGAAAATCCCCCAAGCCCCAGCCAACTTCAGGCTGCCCTGGCCCTTAGATCATCTGCTAGTCACTGGGCTAAGACCCAAACTGATGGGCGAGAAATGCTGAGCGATTTCAGAAAACCAAACTGCAAAGGTGCTCACGATAAAATCTTCAGCGGGAGCACCCCAAGCTCTGAAAGACTCTAGGGAAGCACTTACCAAACAGGCCTAAAAAAGAAGCTGAGGCTTCTTCCCCCAATGTAGTAGACAAGAATCTTTCAAATTTACATATAAAGTCCCATGATAAGTCATTTGGGATCCCCAAAGTAGGAAGGCGGCTTGTGGTTACAGCAGGGTGAGTCAAGGAAACAAACAAATGAGCCGGATGAGGTCAGCCTTTTGGAAAAGGAACAAAGAAAAACTGCTCCCAGGCAAGAGGCAGCTCATGATGCCCAAGCAGTGGTCACAGAACGCCCATTTCTGAATCCTGGAGTTCAGTGAGTCTCAATGGGGGTGGGGGGGGTGACCTGTCCCCCAGGGGACATCTGGCAATGTCTGGAGACATTTTGGGTTGTCACAACTGGAGATGGGAGGGTGCCCCTGGCACCTAGTGGGTGCAGGCCAGGGACGCGACTAAATATCACACAGCACACAGGACACCCCCAAACACAGAGAATCACCCTGCCCCAAATGTCAGCAGTGCCATGATTGAGAAAGAGCCTCACACAATGCAAAATAGTTTTCTCTCTTCTTTAAAAGTCTTGGGCAAATGGTCACCTTTAGTCACTGGACATGTCCCTCAGCCCAGAGGGCCACTGGTGGGGACCCTTCCTGTCTGTGACGAGGCTGGGTGCTCATGGGCTCTGCGTCTTTGGAGGGACCTCTGGGAACAGACCGCAGCTTGGGCGAGCTGCCCAGCCGCTGGCCGAGGGCTCCGGCCCTCAGAGCTTGCCCCCCGGTGGCTCAGCTCTGAAGGGCTCACACTGAAGCTATGGAGAAAGAAGGATGACACCTGCACCGTCACAGCTGACGGCCTTACCCTGGCAGGTGCTTCACGGGCGTCGGCGACCTTTCACACACTTTGTCTTGCCTGAATAAATAAGAGCCTCACGCATGAAGCATTCTGCGTTCCTGACCTGCCAGCCCAGGGGAACAGCAGAGGCCCCACGTCCAAGTGCACAGGGGTGCGCAAGGGAGAGCCGGGCGCATCCACCTTTACATCACATGAAGGCAGGGCATGGAAGCTGGGAAAGGATCGAGAGTCCACCCCGGCTCCCCGGGATAAGCTCCTGACTGGTGCGCCCCCGGGGTCCGGAGCTGAGCTGATGGCAGACACATTTGGGGGGTACCCCCGCACCTAGCTGTACACCTCTGGATGTGAGTCCCGCAGAGAGAGCGGCTGCAGAAATACAAGGAGCACATCACGCTCCTGGAGTTTTTTCTTGTCTGCCACAGGCTCAGCAAACGGTCAACAGAAACCAACCCAGGAGCTGGGTGGACGGGAAGGACACAGGCCCAGAGCTGACAGCGGCCGCCTTTGGGGAGTTGGGAGCTGGGGGGAGATGCAGGCCGGACATGGGCCTAACCCACAAACCTCATCTACCTCTGATCGGTTGACTTTTTATGAGTTACTACTAATTTTATCATTTTAAAAGAGCATTTAAAGGAAAAGAATGAGGGCAGAATATCTTGTACAGACACCCACTTTCCTGGGATTACGCCTCACCTGCTCAGGGAACTCTCCACTGCAGGTTTGCATGGGCAGCTGTCCCCGGTCACCAGACCCCAGAAAACCGGCCCGTGCGAGACCACAAAGGCCAAAGATAAAGGGTAGGGGTGGCGAGACGGCGCCTGGTGCCAAACAAGGAAATGAGAAAACCGGCCCATGTGCCAGGCCAGGAGCCTGGGCGGGAGGGAGGCCGCAGGCCCGGCACCCCCATGTCTCCTGCCAACACCCCCTGAGCAGATGGCCGTCCCCACCGATCATCCCCTCAGACCCAGATAAGGTTCTGGATCCATCGCTCACCACTGAGGTTCGCACTGAGGAAAGTCACGCATGGCTAAAATCCAGAAGCTTGCCAACCTCTCGTTACCCAGCCTGCTCTCAGTTCAAACGAGACACTGCACCCCCACTTCCCGACCCCTCGGGACCTGAGATCTGGTTTTCCACTTAAAATTCTGCCTCAGGGGCGCATGGGTGGCTCGATTAAGTGTCTGCCTTCGGCTCAGGTCATGATCCCAGCCTGGGATGGAGCCCCACGTTGGGCTCCCTGCTCAGCGGGGAGTCTGCTGCTCCCTCCCCCTGTTCCTGTGCTCTCTCTTTCCCTCTCAAATAAATAAATAAAATCTTTAAAAAATAAAATAAAACCCTGCCTCAGCCTCAGGCCTGAGCTCGGCACTGTCCCCACCGCTTCGACCTCTTACTTCTTTCCATCATGCATTCCGGGCTCCCCTCCACTGGCTTTGTTACCCACAGCCTGGCGAATAACTCTCACATCAGGGTCACCTTTCCAAGCCCCCTATCCTACAAGAGGGACACAGACACCTAGAGACAAGGCCAGAGCTGGGGGGACAGGGGCTGACCCAATGGAACAACTCACAAACTCTAACATTCTTATGAGCATCTACTTTCCCCTAACATCAAAGGCAAAACCAGAGGTGCAATGTTTGGTGTTATGTAAACCATCACATCTTAATACCGTATACCTCATTAACTGTTGTAAAGAAAAATAAGTAGGTTGAGAAAATAATACTCAGAATAATAATCTAAAGTTTGTGTCTACGTGCATCTTTAGCTTGCACATAGGCAAGCTAATATCCGCTACAAAGGCAAACAAAAGCAACGTTCCCAGTGGGCTGGACAGAGAAGTCACTTCACTCACACAGGTGCAGTGAAGGGGGGCATGCAAGAGGGGAGCCGCTCCCCGTAGCCCCAGTCCGGGATCCTGGAAAGGGCTGCCGGCTCTGGGGGTTAATAACCGGTGATCTGGGATGCGGGACCAAAGAGAACAGAAGACATACAGAAGCCAAGTCAGTGAATTAATGGGGGAACCTACTGCTGTCCCTCAAAGCATCAAGTTTGTTTATAAGAGCATCAGGACCCAGTGTCCGAATGTGGGCGGACAGCTCAAGGCTGGCCCGAGAGACGTTATAAGGGAGGGATGTGTGTGGACCCCCAAGTGTTGTCCCTTCTGCTCCTGTTCCCACCTATCGATGGCTCACTTTCCACCTACACCCTCACGTCCTGGACGTCCTCAGACCTTGCCAGACCACTGGTTCACTCAGAAGAATAACAGACCCCGTGATTTGCAAACTCATCATCGGCTGAGTGGGAGGGAGCCTCTTCCTGGTCAGGGGATTTCTGCATTCGAGGGCAGAGTGAATCTGCTATCTGGCTTCAGCCAAAAGAACAAAGCTCTCATTTTTAAACGGCAGCCACAAACCAGCTCACCAAAGGAGGCTGCGTGGGGGCGGCAGCGGCAAGGGAGAGCTCTCCGAGATCGCAGGCCGGGGTCTTCCGCTCCCCGATGCCGGCTCTCCCACCGCTGTGCCTGCCCGAGCATCCTTCCTGCCAGCTTCACCAACTGGCTCCTGCCCGTCCCTCAGGCCTCCAGAGGGACGCAGCCCTGCTGGATTCCGGACGTCTGGCCTCTACAACTGTGAGAGGGTCAATTTCTGTTGTAGGCCCCCCAGTTTGTGGTCAATCTGTTACAGCCGCCACAGGAAACACACCCCAGGAGTCATCCATTAACTCATGAGACAGCAGCAGGGGTGGGGGGGGAGGGTAAGATGCAGGGGGGGGCAGGGAGGGAGGAGTGAGAGAGAGGCCTCTGAGCAGCCCGAACTCCTATGACCAAGTTCCTTCCCTTCCTCAGAAGGTATGGTCACCCCCAATGTGATGTTTTGTGAATATTCACATACTCTGTTCATCAACAGTCCGCCTTCGGCTCAGGTCATGATCCCCGGGGTCCTGGGATCAAGCCCCACATCGGGCTCCCTGCTCAGCAGGAAGCCTGCTTCTCCCTCTCTCACTCCCCCTGCTTGTGTTCCCTCTCTCACTGTCTCTCTCTCTGTCAAATAAATAAATAAAATCTTTAGAAAAAAAAATCAATAGTCCCCTTGGATAAACAGTCACCCCCAACGTGACAGGGAGCTGAAATTCAAAACCAGGTAAGTGACACAACTACTATGAAACGGAAGCAATGAATCAAAGCCATGCTTTGTTCTCCCACGATACCCGCTCCCTTCCTCGGATATCGGGGTGGGGCGGGCTGCCCTTGAGATCCCCTCGTTCACTCGTACCGCACACACAGTGCCGACCTGCCACGGGGATGCGAGTTCCGGACCCACAGTGATTCGGAAGCAGAAGCTCAGAAGGGCGGAGAAGGTTTGCTGCACTCAGATTCACTGACAAACCCGAAGGGAGACAAGCGAGGGGCAGAGAACAGAAGGGATGGAAATGGTCTCAAGCATAGCGGCCAACATTAGAGCCCCGTGCTCTGAGGCTGGGGCCTTCGGGCCAGTTCCACACTGTGCAGCAGAGCCACGAACGTCCCACGCGGTAATCTGGTTCGGCAGGAAAAGGTGAATTGTGTTTATTCTGCTTTAAGAAGCACACTGTTCCCTTTGCCTGCCTGTCCCTGCAGTGGGCTCCGGGGTGGTCCCCCTGCCCACAGGGAGCGACACCACCCACGGTGTCCCAGGCAGAGGGCGTCCACTCTCTCCTCCCGGTTCACACCACCCTGGATGCCGGGGAGGGAGGCGGCCACGACCGGACCAACGCCCTGCGCGGTATGGGACGCACAACGCAGAAGGAGGTCGCCAAAGTGTGTGGGACCCGCGGACACGGGAATGAAAGGATGAAGGGATACATCAACGAATGGATGAATGTTCAAGTTTTGGAGAAACGTCTGAATTCTTCACTGGGCTCCTCCTTCTGTCTCTGCTGACTCTGCCTCAAGCTTGACTTCTCTCATAAAATTCCTGGGACCGTTTAACCATGGAAATAGCCGTGACAGCATTAACTCCCTGGAGGGCAGATACCTGTGACACAGGCGGATCAGGAAAAAATGCCAGAAATGCTGCTTGATGTCTTAACCGCTTTTTTCTTTTAAGTTGTAAAGTGTTGGTGTGACAGGAACCTACAAGGACAAAAGATCCACAAATAAAATGAGAAACTGCGGTGTGGGGTGGGGGGCACCTGGGTGGCTCAGTAGGTTAAGCACCTGCCTTTGGTTCAGGTCATGATCCTGGGGTCCTGGGATCGAGCCCCGCATTGGGCTCCCTGCTCAGCGGGAAGCCGGCTGCTCCCCCTGCTTGTGCTCTGTCTCTCTCTCTGTCCAATAAATAAATAAAAATCTTAAAAAAAAAAAAAAAAGAAAAAAGAAAGAAAGAAATTGCAGTGGAGAGACCCCAAGGTGGCTCCCACGACGGCAGCCTCCTGGTGTTCACACCCTGGTGCCTTCCCTTCCCCAAAGGGGGGTGGGAGAGAGACCCGCGACTGGCTTCCAACCAGCAGAATATGGCAAAGATGGTGGGCAGTCTCCCACGGTACAGTCCCCTAAGTGCCTGCACACCCATTTCCATTCCCATGGCACCCTGCAGGTCACCGCCTTCTCGGCAGCTGCTGAGTCATGCCCCATGCATTCGAGCCCGGCTCTGCCATGACCACACTTACGTCTACGTCTCCTCATATGTAAAATGGGGACAACAATAGTTTCCTCACAGTGTTGACACAAGGATTAAATAAAGTAAGGTTTGGAAAGTGCTTACAACAGCGCCTGGCACACAGTAAGAGCTCAATAAATGTTTGTTATTTATGCATGACTTATGCACCTTCTGCCGTCCTGACGGGACTACAAAGTCTGCGAGGGCATAGACGGTCTGTCTCACCGGCTGTTGACCACAGCCTTCGACCCGGGGTGGATGGAGGAGTACCAATGACCACCTCCTGGGATCCTCCTAGCGACTCTGCACACAGGAGTTAAAATGGGTTGAGAAACGTTCAATTCTTGCCCAGTACCCCTGAGGAAATGAGGGGTAAAACGAGGACCATCGCACTCACAGACGATGTTCTTTCTATTTCTCCGCTGCCATAAAGAAAACTTGTAACAAAGTTAATTTGACACATATTTAAGGAGAAGCAGAAGTGTTAGCCTCCAGGACAGTAATTAGGCTTCAATGGAAACAGTTCACATAAATGAGCATAATTAGCACTATGCGATCACCGTGGCAGCTCACATTTCTGGAAGCATTTGAGCAAAGGTGGGATTCTTTGGTGCAGAGAAGAGAATGAGAGAGGCGGTGGAAGAGTTTGCTTTTTTTCTCCAGTCAGTGTTGAATGATGTGGCTTATGAGTGGCTAAAGGGGAAGGAGGGTTTGAAGCGTTTGGGTGGTTAGATGCATTTGAGGGGATGGAACAGTCCTCAGCGGGCGCCAAAGTGGGGTGCAGGCTTGGAACTGTGGCGCAGTCGGCGAGGGGAGTTATGCCTGAGACTTGACACGGAAGGAGCCCAAGGTGAACTCTGCCTGGTCTGAGGTTCTTACCTGGCTGATTCCACTTCTCCCTCCAAAGGCCCGTGCAGTCTCCCAGGGTCCGTCTGCATCCTACCCGGCGCCCCTCATCTGGTTATGCCCAGGGAGGGGGTGATCAGGGCAGGAAGATAGCTGGGCGGTACCCGGGGTGAGTAACTTCAACACAGCTCCCTCCCCGAGCCAGCAACTTTCCCAGAAGATTATCAAGAACTGTTTCTCCATCTCTCCAGGTCAGAGGCAAGGGATGTTAATCTCCTCCGGGGTTTGACAGCCACCAGCCTTGCCGAGGTCCCGGAGGAGGGGCTGTATCGAGCGGGGCTCAATCACGTGGTCTAGGAATTGAAACTGGCCTCACCCCCCCATTGGTGGTGGGTTTCATAATAAAGGGGTTATGAGGACAGTGGTCTCATCCACTTTCATTTCAAGTCTATTTTAATGAATTTTATCGTGACCCGATGTGACAGCCTCAGAATATGTTTAATGCCAGGATTAGGGATCAATTTGACTCAAGTCAGCTCACCCCTGCCCCCCACCCTCCTACTGCCAAGATAACTCTTTCTCCTCCGGATGGACCCTCCCTTTCTTCCTCCTTCTTTCCCAGGGGAGGTGACGGGAATAGGGCAGGCGTGCCCACGTGCAAGAGGTCAGGTGGGAAGTTGGGAGGAGTGAGTCAGCACCACTCTCAGAACGGGACAAGCAGAGCATCGAATGACAGTGTGGTAAGAGGTCACTTGGTACCACAGAGGTCAAGGTGGGGCCCCAGGGTGAGACTAGTCAAGACCGTGGGCTCCATGCACAAGACCTCCCCCACGACACACGGGCGTCCCTTGCCTCCTGCTCATAGCTAGCAACTCCAGAGCAAGGGTGTATCTCGTTTGTATCAACCCAAGGCATTTTCCTCCACTTAATGAATTTTTTTTTAAGTAGGCTCCACACCCAGTGTGGAGCCCAAGGAGGGGCTCGAACTCATGACCCTGAGATCAAGACCCGAACTGCGATCAAGAGTCAGACGCTGAACCGACTGAACCACCCAGGCGCCTCCATTTTACTCCATTTAGATATCTGCAATCCTAGCTAGCAACAGCAAAAATGAAAGCATCAGTTTTTAGGAAGGGGAAGTTGAGAGAGACATTTGCAATGCAAAAATCAATCAAACAACTCCAAAAACCTCACTAAATCCTATCTATCAGTGTAGAGGAAGGTTCTTCTGATTTAGCCAAAGCACTGAGTATCTGTGAAAGAAAAAAGCCCTTTATCTCTGTGGACGTGTCTTAAGAGCTGTCACCGCATCCGGCCCCATCGTCTATACACGTTATCTCATGTACTTACACTGCGACTCTACAAAGGAGGTCCTAACACATTAGCCTAATTTTAGAGATGAAGAACCAAACCCAGGAAGGTTAAGTCCTGTTTGTGCAGCTAATGGCAGACAGAGGTGGGCCTGGACACCAAGTCCTTGACCAGGAAATCCTGGGCTTTGTGGACACTGCGGGCCCCCACAGGAGCCCGGGTGCTTATGAATGGAGAGAACCGATCCATACCGGCTGCCAAACCCCGGCATCTCGCAGCCTCCGCGTGGCATCTGCAGCCAGACCCAGAGGGGAAGCCCCAAGGCGAGCCACCAGACGCTCTCATTCCTAAGGAATCTTGAATCACTGAGGCTGAAATTTAAAGTAGCTCCCGCCGGCCCTCCCCCTCCCCAGCTGCACACACACCAGCAGCCCCCACCGTCAGACAGCCTACAAGATAAAGGTGCCGATTTCTATGGGTGCTGGAGCTCCCTACCTTAAGGTCTGATGTAAAACGGTGTTTCTTTTTTTTTTTTTAATTTTTTTTTTAAAGATTTTATTTATTCATTTGAGACACAGAGATACAGAGAGAGAGAGAGAGAAAGCATGAGCAGGGAGAGAGGCAGAGGGAGAGGGAGAAGCAGGCTCCTCGCCGAGCCAGGAGCCCGAGCGGGGCTCGATCCCAGGACCCTGGGATCATGACCTGAGCCGAAGGCAGACGCTTAACCATCTGAACCACCCAGGAGCCCCTAAATCGGTGTTTCTGTTCTCTGTCCTCACATGAGAGACGCGGGCAACCTCCTCAGACCAGGCAGCAAGTGCAAACTCAGCCAGAACTGCTGGGGGGCTTTGGGGGTGGGGCTGTGCCCACATCACCCTAAGGAGGGGAGCCCCCCAACCTCCCACCTCACAGAGACCAGGGGACGTATTGTCAGGTGCCCCACCTGGGCTGCTTGGCTCTGCCGGGGCGGGGGGGAGGCTCCCCGGCTGCTCCCCCTGTCCCCCTAGCCACCGGGGGCCTCACTATTCTGCCGCACCAACTCTCCCTTCATAAGAACCTTCCAGCCATCCACAATCCAGCTCCTGTAACAGACTTCGAAACATACCTTGTGCCTTCCTCATTCTGCTAATGCCATCCCCTTCCATGTAACTCGCCCTGCTCTGCAACTGTCTCAGAACCCTGGCTGCTCTCCCAAGCTCAGACCCAACCCTTCTACTGCCACAGAACTGTCTTGGCCTCTCCCCAGCCCTGTGAGCCCCTGAAATCCCAGAGCATCGACTACCCTACTGCATCCCCCAGCCGGCCTTTCCGCTCTGCACACCAGTCCTACCACTTTTTATGCATGCATACAACCATGCATGCATCTACCCGTCCAAGCATCCCACAAGTATTTATCAAGTATCTGCCATATGCCAGGCAGTGTTCTGTCCCTTCTCCTATCCATTCTCTCCCCACTCTCCAAGATGACTGTTTTCCACCTTCTGCTCTCCCCCAAACCTCCACCACCCATCCCCTCAGCAACCTCACCCCATCTTGTGGCATTAGGGACCACCTTAGTCACACCCATGCCCCTGCCCTGACCAACCTCCTACACTCCAGGCTCCAGCACCCAAAACCATCTCCAGTTGGGTGTCCAACAGGCAACGTACTGGAGCCAAAACACAATTCCAGATCCCCATAAAACCCTGCAGCCAGCTCCCCCCGCCGATAAATGATTCACGCATCTGCGCAAGCCACGGACGTTGGAGACATCTTTGTCTCCTCCATGGTGTGTCCTATCTCCCCGTGTCCATCCAGCAGTAGACTCTGTCGGTTCTGTCTTCCAACCCTCTGCCTCTATCCCCACGCTACAGCCCCGTCCAAGCCCCTGCGCGGTTTCCAGCCAGCCCAAGGAACAGCCTCCAGCAGGTCTCCCTGCTACCACTCTATTGGCTCTGGATAGTCTTTACACAACAGCCAGAGTGATAGTTTTATTTATTTATTTACTTTAAAGATTTCATTATTTGACAGAGTGAAAGAGAGAGGCTCGATCCCAGGACGCTGGGATCACCAGAATTTTAAAACGTAAGATTTCTAAGTCCCAGGGCACACAAAGCCCTAGATGACCTGGCTCCTGCTTGGCTTCACCTGTTACACTCACCTCCAGAGTCAAAGGCTTTCTTGCCAATTTCTCACAAATGCACCAACCACAGGACCTTAGTGCTTGTGACCCTTCTGCGCAGAGACCCTTCTCCTCGCCTATTCAGGTTTCTCCTCAGTGACTTACACCCTCCCTCCCTCCCCCATCAACACTAACAACCCCTTCTTGGCACTCTTCACCTCCCTACCCCTTCATAGCATTTATCACAACCTAAACGTTCCAAATGTTCATTGTGTCCAGGTACCACCTCTTTCCTCCAACAGAAGATCAGCTCCACAAAAGCAAGGGTTTGCCTTTTGCTTCATTGCTGTACTCCTAATGCCAAAATAATGTTGGCACGTAGCAAGGACTCAATAAATATTTGCTGAAGGAATGAATGAATGAGTCCTGTGTAGCTCTTCTCTTAGGACCTATGTCTGATCTCCTGTGGCCCGAGGCTGGGCAGCCTACAACGAGGGGCAACATCCACTGCATCATTCATACGTTCATCTTCCTCCACCTCCTGGCCCAGGGACAAGGGCAGGTACAGGGCCGGGACGGCAATCAGCTTATACGACCACTAGCATGCTGTGATGGAAGGACCTGGGGACCGGTGTATGTTTAGGATTATTGATTAGTGATGTGCACCAAGGCCACGGGGTAGGGAGTAAAAGTACAGTCTCGTGGCTGCCACATGTTAACCAGGGGATCCTTGAGGCCAGACAGACAGCAGGATAGGCAGGGCAAAGCAGGCCAGTCCTGACCAGTCCTCAAGTTTGGGACGCTCAGGAGACCGGCCACTAACCCACATGGCAGCAGATGCCAATGGGCCCCAGGGTCCCCGCTGACGCTGCCCCATCAGCCCTCTGCCCCTGGACAGACCCTCAAAGAGAATGTTGGCAAGTACAGGAGCCTCGCCTCCTGCCCAGACGCCCCCCCCCCCCCCAGCCCAGCCGACCATCTCAGCCGTTACTGCACAGCACTTACGCACATGCTGGGATGCGGAGACTCAGGGGAGTGGCCCTTTGTCCCAAAGGCATCTCAGACTTGGGGGCAGAGGCAGAACTGGCCCCACATACAGTGGGCCATTCTGCCCCCCTGATGTGGCTCCCAGCATCGGCTAAAGGGTTCCAATGGCACGAATCCAGGAAGCCCAGCCACTCCTCGCTGCAGGAGACCCTCGTGAATATACCCGGAGGGCACAGGCCCTGGGTCTTTCTGCACAGCCATGCTGTTCCCTCGCTCCCTGTGCCCGAGCAGGCGCAGAAATGGTGAACGCACAGGAGCATGGGTCCTGTCTCTGCTACCAGGCCACAGCCACCCAACCTGAAGTGGGGGGCGGGGGGGTCCTCCACACTGCCATTTGCTGACCCAGTCTCCATTCTGACCTGCAGCTCCCAGCTGGCCCCCGCTCTGGCCACTAGGGGTTGGAGAGGAGGAGGGCTCATGTTCACCTTAGGGACCGGAAAGAATGAGACCCCTTCTCCTGTTCCTCTCTTTCAAATGCAAGCTGGCAGACTGGACCCCTGTTATAACATTACTGTAGTGACCACGGGACTTTTCATACTGGCTGAGATCTGTCACGGCCACCCTGGGCAGCTAGTCTCCATGTCCCCACTTTCAGGAAACCGAGGTATTTGCTCCCATCGTAGGTGGGGAAGCAGCGGCAATAAAACCAGAGCCCCCATTTGCACTCCCAGACCAGCGAGCCCTCCTGCAGCCACCACGGAGAGCGAGGAAGAAAGAAATCACCAGCCACGCAAAACGCAGAAAAGGAATCCTCTCTCTCCAGAGATTATGGAATCAAAGAGCATTTTGTTGCTTCTTGGAAATTTTTCTCCTTATGACTCGGAGGCCACACAATTCAACAGGGTTCCCATTATTATTATTAAAGTTCCTGCCTCCTTCTTTACGAACTTTCAAACAGACTGAGAACACAAGCGTTTACCTGCGCTCACCGTGGGACGGGGCGAGCAAGTCGCGCGGGCTTCCAGCCCCCTCCTCCCCGGGGCTCGGCTGCAGGGCTCCCGCAAAATCTCCAAATCCCCCCGGATCTGCGCGGTCACTGAGGGAAGCAGCCGGGCTCTGAACAAGCCCAGGCAAGCCCAGGCAGAGCCCGCTTCTGGGTCCTCCTCCTGCGCGCACCACCCGGCCCCGGGGCGGGGGACGCGGCTCTCCAGCCCGAGACCCCCGGAGTCGGCTCGCCCCAGACGGGTGGGGCGCCGGCCTCTCCCGCACCTGAAAAGGGAAAGGGCCAGGTGGCGACGGGAGCGGCGCTGGGGGCGGCGCCAGCCTGCGCGGGCTTCGGGGCGGGGGCGCTGCCGGCGCCGGGGTCACGTCGGGGGGTGGGGAGGGTGCGCGCCGTCCCAGGCCTCGGCGGGGCGCCCCGGAGGGGGACGGCGCGCGCTGGGCCGTGGGGTCGGTCCGCCCCCCGCAGGGGCCCGGGCGCGCCTCCCGGAGCCCACGTTCCGGGCTCCACGGCCGTCGCCACCCTTCCGGGGCCCCTGGCCCCTCCGCGGCGGGACCGCAGCCCGGGCGGGCCGGGGGGCCTGTAAGAAAGCAAACAGAAACCGCGGAGCGCTCGCGATGCCCAGCCCGCGCGGCCTGTCCCCGGGAAGAGGGAACAAGGCACCCACGTCGCGTCCCGGGCGCGGGCGAAAGAGGTGTCCCGGGTCTGGACCTGTCGTCGCCGACGCTGCCAGCCCGGAGAGCTCCGAGGTCCCACGCAGCCCCGGATTTAAGGAGACGGGAAAGGACTTCCAGGGCCGGGACCGGGCACCCCCGCCGCAAGCCACCGCCCGCCGGCCCGGCGCCCCGCCCCCACTCACCGCGCCCCCAAGTTCCGGCGCTGCGGGCCACTGGGGGGCCTGGGTCCGGCGCGGCCCGGGGCGCAGGAGGCGGGGGCGCGCGGCAGGGCTCGGCTCGGCCGAGGGGCCGGGCGCAGGCTTCCCGCACCCGCCTTCCAGGGTCCGTGGGACGAAAGCACGGACGTGCGTCGGGAGCACGGAGTTGCGGGGAGGAGCCGGGCCGCCCGCAAGGTGCGCGCCTCCCATTTCTCGCTGTTTCCACGCTGCCCTGAGCCTGGACTGGGACGCCCTCGCGGTTGGTCGGAACGCAAGTGCAGGGGCGGCTCCAGTGACCTTCCTCTCTCGGCTGTGGGGAAGGGGATCCCCAGCCACTACCCCGCTCCCAACCATCTTAGATCCCACTCAGTCCGACCTGGTCGGGACCTCGGGACCTTTGGGGGACAAGCTGCCCGGGGGCTCCCTCTGCAAGTGTTTCTGCCCTGGGGGTTGTTGCAGGACAGAGGTCTCTTGGTGAGAAGCCAACCGTCCTCGCAGACCCACACTCACAGCACTCGCAGGACTCCGCGCGATGCTCCCGTGACCACCTAGCGGGCACCGGTCTCTTCCACGCGGACGAAACTGAAGGGCGAAGGTCCTTTCGGTGATGCAGCGGCTCCCTGACGCGGCAGCAGAAGCTCATTCGTCTTGTACTGGGGAGAAAATGGCCCTTGTGGGGAGAACTGGGAAGCGGCTGCTGCCCAGGTGGGTAATCACATCTGGGCACGCTGGAGGGAGCAAGTGGAGGCCAGGTGTGAGCTGCTCCATTTGATGGATGAGGATCCCGAGGCTCACAGAGATTAGTCTGTGTGGAGCCCAATGTCTCCCAGACTTTTCCAGAACAGTCCTAGAAAAGGAAAGAACCAGCCAGCAGGTGAGAATGCCCAGGGGCAGGAGGATGGTGCAGGAGGAAGATCAGGCCGACCTTCCCCACACCAGCAGTGCAGGGGAGGGGACAGTTCCCCACCCACCCTCACCACAGGATGGCCATCACCATGGGGCAGATGGGGTGAAGATGGCCTTCCCAGATCCTCAGAGTCTCAGGAAGATTCAAATGAGGCCAGTGGTTCTGGAGGCAGCGCATGGAGATGGAAAGGAAAAGGGGGTTCTACTCCTGATTTGCTGATGGCCTTGAGCAGTCACAATCAGCCTTGAGCGCTCTCAGTGTGCCGGGCATCATCGTGAGCCCTTCCGCAGGCAGTCTTGTTCAGTCTTCAGACAGTCCTGTGAGATTGGTACGAGTACTGCCCCCGTTTCCAGGTGAGGACATCGGGGACCACAAAGGTAAACTTTGGCCACCATCACGAGGAGGAGAATGGGCCAGAACTAGGACCCCATGCGTGTCTTTGAGACCCCTAGCCTCACTCCTGAAGCGCTTGCCATTTTGCCTCAATTTTGCAAATTGCTTAGCCTCTCCAAGCCTTGGCGTCCTCGTGTGCACAGGCGGCGTCAGGTCCACGGTAAGGATGCAGAAAATCCTGTGGAACCTCTGCTCCTCCAGGCAATTGGATGCATAGCACTAGAAAGAATGCCTGCAAAAGGCTGCACTTTGGGGCATCCCTAGCTCATCTAAGGGACCTCTGGGGAGTGCCAGGCCCTGAGGATGCATTAGCTCTCCGCTCTATGCATATAGACACCCGGGAGCACCCTGTTGGAGAGCCTCTGCCCTCAGCGGCCCTTTCTCTTCTTGCTTTCCTTGAAGAGCCACTGAAAGGCCTTGACCCAGGCAGCCAACAGTTGAATGAATTCCTTTTGGAGATACCAGGGTCTGGCAACTAAAGAATTGGATTCTTACCCACTTTTTCATCCAGAGAGGCCAAACTATATCCAGGCCTTTTTTTTTCTTTCCGTTAAGCTTTTTTGTGTGTAAGTGAGGACTGTTTTACAAAGTATATGCCAAAGTCTATCTCACCATGTCCCCAGTTCCGCCAGGCTCGAGGACGCCGAGTCCATCTGTATTTCCCCTAGGACCCACCCAGCACCCAGCCATACACATACCCCTAACTTACGGAGAGGGGGGCTACGGAAGTGGCGTGGACAAGCTTTGAGGTAAGCCCGCCCGACTGCGCCGAGTTTGACATGGTTGTGGGTGTCAAACATGACAGTGTGCCCAGAGGCCTTCAGGCCTGAAATGTAACCACAGATGCCCAAGGAGTGCCGCTCTCCGGTCAACCTATGGATCGATCTTGTCCAAAACTGTGAGTAGAAAAAAAAAAGAAGGATAACAATGTCCTGGGGTTAGATCATGGTGATGGGTGCACAGTTTTGGGAATACACTAAAACCTACGAACGGTACCCTTATAAGCAGTAAAATTTATGGCAAGTCAGTTATATCTCAGTAGAAAAAGAAAAAAGGAGCCACCATTCTTCCTTACTGGCTAGAAAGACGCGGCAAGAACCCAGCCAGTCATTTGAAAGTCCTGGCACTGCTGATATTCACTAACTGCTAACTCCCCAACTTAGAAGATCTAATCCAGGTTGTGGGTAACACTAGGCTATGCCAGGGCCCTGGCTGTGACCGTCTCGGGCCAAGTGGCCAGGAACCTGGGGCAGCCTGTCCGTTATGCCCTCAAAGATAGGATGACAAGGACACAGGGCCCCAGACTGGACCCTGCAGAAGAAGGGGTTCCTGTGGGGGAGGGGCCTTCCCCACTGCAGCCCTGACATCAGAGAGTCGCTTGGGAGAATAACAGTGGAGGGGTCTGCGTGTGCCTGTGCGGCCTGTGGGGGTGCCCTGGGGAGCCCACCTAACACTACAGAGTCCTGTGTGGGTCGGCAAGCACAATTTTCCAGGGCCCGTCTCTGAAAAAGGAAGCCCAAGTTGACTGGTTGGGTTGGTGAAGAAATCGCCACCAGATTAAAAATAGCAAATAAATGTAAGAAGTTAAAATGCTGTACAAAGGGGAGAATTACTTTGAAATGTTTACTCATTGCTGCTGACGGGGCATTTCAACTAAACATAGTTTTAAGTTCTGTTTATTTTCCAGTTCCTAAAGTCAGCCTTTGGCTTATGCATCAAATCAACCTTTTTCCTAATTGAAGACAGAGAGAGGTCAGCTTATTCTTAGGAGATCTCTATCTATGGATTCATGGATCGATCCGTAGATATTTAATACATATGCTTACATACATACATTATTTACTACTGTTTATCAGGTCCTTATTATATATGTTATACACTGCTATGTGTTTTATAGACTTGGTCTCACTTGACCCCCAGCAGCTCTATGAGATCCTTAATATTATGCCCATTTAGCAGGTGATATATTGAGTATCAGAGAAGCTTCTGTCCCACATCCTTGTTTAAGGTCATACAGCTTAAAAGTGACAGACCTGGGGCGCCTGGGTGGCTCAGTTGGTTAAGCGTCCATCCGACTCTTGATTTCGGCTCAGGTCTCGATCTTAGAGTTGTGAGATCGAGCCCCACATCAGGCTCTTGCGCTCAGTGGGGAGTCTGCTTGAGATTCTCTCTCCCTCTCCCTCTGCTCTTCCCCCGCTCTCAATAAATAAATAAATAAATAAATAAATAAAATCTTAAAAAAAAGTGACAGACCTGGGATTTGGACGTTTGCTGAACCCCAAAGGCAGACTTAGCCTCAGAACACAGGGGCACTGTCTGACAAAGGCTGCAGGGATGGGGGGGGAGGGAATCCTCTCCATTTTTATTGGAGTGAGTGAAAACTCCCCAACCCTGAGTCCAGAGAAGTGAGACTTGCCAAGATCTGTTTGCTCTGTCTGCAGCTTTCATAAATATACATAACTGGTACCTCCCATTTCTCCAACTCAAAGAGGAAAATAGGGCCAGTCTCTGTCCTAAGGATCCTCCCCCACTCTCCCCCCGCAAAGAACCCTGGGAGCAGCAGCTCACCCCAAGGCTGCCAGTCCTGCGACTGCCCCCATCATCCCTCCAGAATAGATCTGGGACAGTCAGGTGGAGGGCTGCTGGTTTCCCCAGGCGCAGTTGGGTGAGGTGATGGAGGAGGATACCCCATGTCTTAGGGCTGACCCACCGCCCTCAATGTCTAGCTCTTTGGAGACACAAAGTCTTGCCAATCCACACATTGGATTATTTAACAAAGACTTACACTGGAGGTCTCCCTTGGCCAGGCTCGGGCCCAAGTGCTTTACAGAAATGACCTTGTTTAATCCTCATAAAAACACTAGACTTTTATTATTCCCGTCTTACAGATGAAGAAACTGAGGCACGGGGAGGTTAGAAAGCTCCCCAAGGTCATGCTGCTAGTTTGGGATGTGAGTCCAGGTGGTCTGGCTCCAGAGTCCTCCGCAACCCCTGTATGTGCTACCATAACCTCCTGGATATCAGGGTGCAGAGTCTACCCGCTTCTCTAGGACTTCCTAGTGGCTGAGGTGGGCTTCAGATGACTTGTTCCCCACACACTTTTGAGGTGTGTTCCTCCCTGTCGACTGACCTCATCAGGGCCATCCTGGTCTATCCCAAACAGTGGAAAGGTCTAGATTCCACCCTCTCCTTCCCCAAGGCTTACTGGCCCACTGCAGGCTTCCAGGCACCTTTCCAACCATCTTCACTCACCTCCACTGCGGGGAGCCGCACAGATCTCCCTGGCTACAGCCCTTCCTCAGCCAGACGTTTCTGGTCTTACCCTGTTCCCTGAAGCCAGTGAGTGTCAAAGGGACCCTTGACTGGTTCCTCCCAGTTCAAGACCACTCCAAGATGGCTTCATGACTCCACTGTCAGAAACATGAACAGCACAACACTGAAAGGGCAATTTCTCTGGTTAAATAAACCAGCTGCCACCCCACAGCATATATAATACATATTACATAAAGTGTACCCGGCTGGCTCAGTCGGTAGAGCATGTGACTCTTGATCTTGGGATCATGAGTTTGAGCCCCACATTGGGTGTGGAGCCTACTTAAAAAAAATAAAAGGGGCGCCTGGGTGGCTCCATCGGATAAGCGTCTGCCTTCGGCTCAGGTCATGATCCCAGGGTCCCGGGATCGAGTCCCGCATCAGGCTCCCTGCTCAGTGGGGAGTCTGCTTCTCCCTCTGCCCCTCCCCTTGCTCATGTTCTCTCTCTCAAATAAATAAATAAAATCTGTAAATAAAATAAAGATAATATGTGTATTATTATTATTATGTACATACTACCTATGGCTCCAGATTGATGGTTCTTAACCTTTTGGGGGTTACATAATCCTTTGAGAATCTGATGAAAGCTATGAACTCTTTCCAAGGAAAAAAACCAACAACTTGCCTCGCAGGAAATTTTACCTACAATTTCAGAAGCCCTCGGCTGCCTGCCCCCCAGCCCTTCCGCCCCTCCAATTTAAAAAGTTAAGAAAAGTACTGTGGTGCTGTCCAGTAGAACGGTCTGTGTTGGTGGGAAAGTCCCACGTCTCTGCGGTCCACTGCAATAGCCACGAGCCTCATGTGACCCCCGGAATTAATTAAATAAAAGGTAACGTTCAGTTCCTTGTTGCGGAAGCACGGGGCTAGCAGCCGCCGTCTTGGACGACGCAGTTCTCGAGCCCATCCTGCAGAAAGCCGGAGCATCAGGAAATGGCACAGCTGGGCTGGGCAATGGGTTGGCTTGCTGTCACTGGCTTACGCTGAGGGGCCTCCGGTGAAAGAGCCCGAGCACACGGCTTTCTCTCCCTGTGCTTCCTCTAAGACACTGTTCGTTACACGAAGCATAATAGGTATTAGAAGGAGTCTCCGTGACAATCCACGTTTGGGGCCTGGGATCCCCAAATGCAACATGGTAAGGTGACTTCTCTTTGGTCACTAAATTTTAGTCCTTTAAATCAGTTGAAGGCAGATGGCCTTTCCATATCAAGGCAGGCAGTGTGTTCTGATTATAACGCAGCTGTGTGCCTATGAGGACAGGGACGGTGTTTAAAAGGTAGCAGGGTGACTGAGTTTGGGCAGAATATTTTGCAAGGTCTGATGGGTCCCTTGTGCTGAGCAGCCCGGTGCTGCGTGCCCGGCAGCTCCGAGTAGGAACAGAAGTAGAGGTGAGCGGCCCCACACGCTAACGGGCCGGAGGCTGTCTCTCTGCAGTCACTGGAGACAAGAGGACAAGCTCTTGGGCTCTGCAGCTGCGACTGTCCCTACTGAGACCGAGGGCAGAAGGAACCGGCTTCCCCTGAGCCCGTGGCGTCCTCAGAACCTGAAGGCTGCCATGAGCCTGCATCTGACAGATCCTCTTTCTTGCCAACTGCGTCTAGGGAGGCAGCTCTGAAGCTTGCTTTTTTTCTACTCATACCTGGTCAAGGTCACCGATGACCTCTGTGTTGCTAAACCCCTTGGCCCCTCCCAAGTTTGCCCCATTTTGTTTGACTGATCAGCATCATCTGACACAGCTCATCCCTCCCTGATCCTGGAAACTCTTTCTTCCTTTCCGTTTGGATTTTTGGATGCCACTCTCTTGGTCCTCACCTCCTTCGCTGACCACTCTTCAGTTTCTTCTGCTAGCCCCCACCCTCTTTCTGTTGGGGGACCCCAGGACTCAGTCCACTTACACTCCCTCCCTGGGTGATCTCATCCAGCCTCATGGCTTATCACTCTCATCTGTACGCTGCTGACTCGCAAACTATTATCTGCAGTCGTGACCTTTCTGCCAACCTCCAGGCTCTGATAGCCAGTAGCCAATTCAAAGTCTCATGGATGTCTAATAGGACTCTGAAAATGGGACACATTCCCAACTGAAGTCCTGACCCACACCTGGCCTCCCTAGGCTGCTTCTCCGAAGTCTCTCCCCCTTCTCCATGCACAGGAACCCCATGCTTCCAGCGGGGAACCGCAAAAATCCTTGAGGTCCATCTTTGACCCCTCTCTCTCTCTTCCCCCAGCATCTAGTCCATCAGCAATGCCTGCTGGTTCCACGTTCAAACTACAGCCAGAATCCAGACCCTTCTCTGCTTTTCTCATCACAGTCATCGCTCCCACCCTGTCCAAGCCACCGTCATGCTCTTGCCTGGCTGACGGTCGCAGCCTCCTATCCAGCTTTACTGGGCCCTCCCTCCCCGAAGCCCGTCTTCAGCACAGCATCCAGGAGTGACCTATTTAGAATGAAATCTAGTCACATCTCTCCTCTGCTCAAAAGTGGCTCCCCACCTTGCTCAGAGTCAAGTCAAAGTCCCTTCTGTGGCCTAAGAAGTTCAAATGAACCTGGCCCCAGCTGACTCCCGACCTCATGTCTTACTGCTCTCTCGCTTGCTTACTCTGTTCCAGTCATACCTGCCTCCTCGCTGATCTTGGAACAAAGAAGTCCTCTCCCCTGCCCAGGAGGCCAGAGGAACCAGACCAGAGCCCTGCGGCCAACACCATCACCACCTTCATCATCACTAATGAGAACCAGAGGCTGTAGCCAGTTAGCCCGTGTCCATCCTGGTCCCCCAGCGAGACCTCAGTGGTGACAGTACTAAGGAGCACCCTGGGCCGTGGTTACAACACTCATCTCTTACAGCCAAAGGGCCGTGGAGGGACAAAGTGGCAATTCTCTCCTAATTCAGAAAATAGTGACATAAGCACTTTATTTCTGATGCAGATAACTACATTATTCTACTGATTAATCAAAAAGGGAAAAAAAAAAAAAAAAAGAGTGACCGCATGCCAGTGAGAAATGTGGATTGTTCTATAGGAGAAAGAGTCATCCCAATCCACTGAAGGGCAGGGTGAGAGAATCCCACACCTGGGCTTGACAAGGCAGAGTGGGAATTGCCGAGCATAGGTGGGGCCCTGGTGAAACAAGGCAGCTGGTAAAAAGACACGGTCATTGGTGGAATGGGCTGCCCACCGAAGGTAAGTCTACTCTAAAGGATAACAGCTCAACAGAAAGCCAGAAAGAAAGTCACCCACATCCCAGGATATATAAGTATTTCCCACATGAGGACCATGGGGATGACTCCCATGAATGACGCGTTAATGGAACCCCCTTTTCTCGACTCAGCCACACCAACACCCATCCTCAGTCCTTTGACGGATCCTGCCAAGTTTATGTGTTTGCGGTCATGGCCTCCACCATCGTAGTTAGCTGTGGATTAGCATCACCCATGGCTTTCTATAAATAGGCAGAATGCTTAGCACAGCCCTCAGAAGACTGTGTGTGGCAAGCATCTGGACTTCTGGCTGGAAGAGATAAAGGCACTCACCGGACTTCTTTACTGGAGCTGTCTCCCCATTTGCCTGGAAGGAACGCCTTGGGAGAGCAGTTGGCCTTCAGGGACCTGGAGAAGCAAAGAAGTTATGAAGACCAAACCAACGGCAGCCTGTGGGTACCTGGCAGGTCTGCTCAAGTGTCCTTCGCCAACCTTCTCTCCCAAGGGTGCTTTTGCCAGGAGGAACTTTTCCCTTGAGTTAAGGCACTGAGTCCCCAGGAAATGTCTGAGAGTGTGTGTGCCTTCCAGATACCTATGTGCACTGGTGTCCCCAACAGAATTTGCAAACTTCTAAGGTTAGAGAGAGAGAGAGAGATGGGTCAGACCTAACACAAGCATGGAGCTCAGGCTGCGAGGCTGAGCAGAGGCACCAAGGAGAGGCTCCATGGTGACCTGGGTCCCTTTGGGGTAGGCCAGTGGGGTGAAGGCAGTGGGGGGGGGGGCAATCAAAGGCAAGTTTGGCCCTTTTCACAATTTTATCATGAGCCAGCCTGATCTGACCCCTCCTGTTTAGAAGAAAAACCAAATTAATACTTTAAAGAAAACAAACAAACAAACAAAAACACTGGAGCCTTGTTTACTCCCTATTGTGAAATAAGCACATTTTTATGACACAGAAGGAAGCCTGATATCTCTGAGACCTTGAAAGGACTATTTGCAATATGTGGGCTGCGGGGCAAGGTGACCTTTAGACCACAGAGCGGCAATGCCTTGCGTGTGGCCCGCCCTTTCAGGGGACACGAGACACCCAGGTCACGTCCATGTTGTAGGGGACCTGGGAGGTTGCAAAAGGAAGAAATGTCAAAATAGGGTTAAAAAAATGCATATTTCAAACACTTAATATTTTAAACAGAATGCTTTTAACACCCCTCCCCCCAATACAAGAGAACTGTTTACTAGAACTGATACAAAAAGTCTGAAGGGGGCACCTGGGTGGCTCAGTCGGTTGAGAGTCTGCCTTTGGCTCAGGTCATGATCCCAGGGTCCTGGATGGAGGCCCGCTTCGGGCTCCCTGCTCAGCAAAGAGTCTGTTTCTCCCTCTGCCTGTCTCTCCCCTGCTCGTGCTCTCTCTCTCTCTCAAATAAATAAATAAAATTAAAAAAAAAAAAAATCTGAAGGTTCTTTTGAACATGGAGCCCAGGCCAAATGTCCCACCCAGAGCAGATAAACCCCAGAGCAAGATACCCCGAGAAAGCAAGCCATGGGCATTGACCCACGCACTGGAATCTGAGCCCCAGGACTGGATGGGTCCACTAGCCGTGCTTCTGAACTCAAGTGATCTATCACGCTGGCACAATGTCCAAGTGTCCATTCCTGACCAGGACTTGGTTCGGGGAGGAGAAGGCAGAAACAGAACTGTCAACTCTATCGCTAAAAAGTGACGCCATCCCTTGGTGCTTTGCCACCATATTGTCATACAGTGAAATTGCTATTGATTCTTAAAGGCAGGGACTATATCTTATTCTATTTGGACCTATTTATAGCCCCAGTTCTTACATCAGTGGATGCCTGATAAATACTTGTTGGGTTGAGTCATATTATCAAGGAAGTATGATCAAGAATTCCTTGGGAGATACACAGTAGTCCTCCCTTATCTGCAGGCGATATGTTCCAAGACCCCCAGTGGGTGCCTGAAACCTTGGATAAACCTATATGCTCTATGCATGTGCACCTGTGTTAATGTTTAATTTATAAATTAGGCACAGTAATAACTAATAATCAAGTAGAACAATTATGTATGTGAATGTGGTCTCTCTCTCTCTCTATCTTATTGTACTGTACTCATCCTTCTTGGGACAGTGTGAGACGGTAAAATGCCTACGTGACCAGATGAAGGGAGGTGGATGACGAGGCGTGGTGCGTAGCCTTAGGCTACTATTGACCCTCTGACGATACCTTAGAAGGAGGATCTTTTGCTTGGGGATTGCGGTTGACGGTGGGAAACCTCGGAGAGCAAAGTCGCGGATAAGGGGGAGCACCGGGATAATTGTACACCGTCAGAGAGTCACAAAGCTATGCATTGCCTCTTGGTGCCATTTGAGACAGCCCTAGTCAAATTGCTTGGCCAACTGTCCCCATCTCTGTCATGTTGACGCAAACACCACCGACATCTTAACAAGGGGCCCGCAGCTCCCCCGCTCTGTGGCCCATTCTCTCCATAAGCACGTGCCGTGCGCACATAAACACTCACAACAGTCTTAGACCTGCCCTCCGCTGGAGAACGAAGAAGCTACCACGTCAGTGTGATAACGTGCAATCCGTACAATCTACTCTGTCCCAGAGAAGAGAGGTAATCTCACGACATAGGAAAACGGGCTGTCTTCTACATAACTGCACTAATTCACCTCCAAGCAGCTGAAGGTCATTAGTGCACAGCATTTTAGTTTCAAGGGTATTCAGATTGGTCCTACTCACAACACCACATCAGCACTAAACAAGTGGAACCTCGGGGAGGACATAAAAGTGAGCTGAGACTCTGAATAGAAGCCCCCAACCAAGTGACAGAAAGGTGGGTCATCAGGAAGGGCCTGATGGGATGAGAACGAGCAAACCCAGTGGATGATCCATGCGGACCCCTGTCTGGGTTTGCTACGGCCCTTCTGTAACTTCCCCAAGCAGGGGTGGGCGTAAGTCCTGACCTGAAACCCAAGGGTGGCCTGAAGATCTTGCAAGAGGACCAGGATGCTCAGTTTAGCGTTACTGGCGGGCAGTCCCATCTGTCCTTTGCCACCTTATTCGAGGATGGCCAGCCCTCCCTTCTTTTATTAGTTGAAACAGAATCCTGAACGATTCTTTTGCCTGACCGCGTGGAACGAAATAAAACCAAAAACCCCATTCCGCAACCCTCCCGCCCCGCAGTGAGCGGCGAGTGGCTGGGCTTCCTTCCCGCGTCCTCGGGCTCCCTCTGCTGGAGGAAGCCTGAGTTACAGCTCTGATAACAGCCACTGGACTCAAGAGGCCCAATTTCCCGAAATTGAAAAAGAGAACCAACTATAAAGAAGCCCCATGTTTCCCCAGCCCCCACCCCACCCCTCCCCGGCACTTCACCCCATGAGAATTGTAAACCACAGGGGCTACAAAACTTGCTCAAAGGCAGCATCTAGGTCCCAGGGCAGAACTACCTGATGGCCAGTAAGTTTTGCCCATGGTCCTCAAGAGCTCAGGTCTTGAGCTGAGCTCCCGGTCCCCACTTTCCTTACCTTGTCCTATTTCACCAGAGTTGGGGTGGGTCCAGTGCTGATGATTGCATCCTTGTCCCACATGCCAGGTCCAAGTGTGTCCCAGGGACTCCCAGGTCTGCCCTGAGCCTCCTGTGTCCTTGGGCAAGTCGAGTGATCTCTGAGGCTCCCCGTCCTCATCTCTGAGCCCGGGGCTTGGACCAGATGATTTCTAAGTATCTTCCATTTGCGAGGTTAAAGTTTACTTGTACAAAAGGAAAGACAGGTTTTGATCCTTAATCAGATTTGCAATAAGAACGGCAGAGAGACCACTGACTCTGCATTGGATGGAAAGCAAAAGATGGTCAGTGGGACAACCATGGGGTCAGGGTCTGGCCCTTTAGCCCCAGGATCCCAGCAGCACCGTGGAGCCTTTTCCTGCCGTCTGCCACCTGCCTCCCTGGTACTCCCCGCCTTTGGGATCCTGGGGTTGCTTCCTTGCCAGGCGGACACCACCGGCATCCCCTTTCCAGTGGAAACCCAGGCCCTCCATTCGTTCTCATGCCCTTTCCTCAGACCTAGACCCTGGGGGAGCCGCAGGGACTCGGCTGGCCAGTTGGCTCTGCCTGGAGGGTTCAGGCAGTCCCCTGGAGAACCGCCTGTCCCCGTGTCCTTGGCAGGAAGACTGGCAGCCGCAGTGCCTGTCCCAGGCTGAGCAGGGCTCCTGGTGTCAGTGCTGGGGCAGCCATGGGCCTGGAGAGGCCCCCCCAAACTGATGGCATCAGCACAGAGCAGGCTCTGGAGCCCCTGAGCCCTGCCATCTCCTCCGCCTCCCCTTCTCCCATCTGCATCCTCCTCCCAGCGCAGTGCAGGCTCCTGGGGCAGCCTCCAGAGGTGGGGACACTGAAGAGAGTGGTGGCTGCCAGCCCCAGGGCTCTTCTTGTGGAAGTCCAGGGTCCAGGACCGTGAGAGACACCCGTCTCTGAACTGTCTCACAACCACGACCAGCCCCCGAAGAGCAGGCTCCTGTACGCAGCGTGACATCACTTCCCATCTTGCCAGGCGATGGGGCGTCTGCCAGGAACAGGCCCGTGGGGACACGGAGAGCAGCGCTTTCATGCTGCAGGTGTAAAGGACGACCTGCACCAGAGGCTGATATTCCGGGCAGAAGGTGCTCTCTAAACCCCCTGGGGCTGCCCTCTCTGGGCCCCAGGCCCCTGGCTTCTGCCACCTAAGCCCCTCACATCACCCAGGAGGGTCAGCGGCTCCTGGACCCCACCCACATTTGCTGGCTCGGCATCCCTCTGCAGGAGAAGCTGGACTTCCTCCGTGTCCAACTTGAACCTTCGGCTCCTAGCTCCGCGACCCTGGGGAGAAAAGCCTTCTCCCATCGTCTCCGTGCCTCAGTCTGTCTCCACAGGCTTTTCCAGACATCCTGAGTGGAAGCATTCAAGAATGTGGTCCGAGAAGGTCCCTCTGCTCACACCCAAGAAGACGCCTGAGTTGGGGAGCCTTTCCTTACCCCCCAATCGGAAAGGCAGCCTCGCTTTCCAGACCGGCGAATGCGATTCGGAGCAGGAGGTCCAAAGCCAAGGGCCCAATCACAGCTCCCCCCGGCTCCTCTCAAAGCCTTCTCTCTCCTAATCCTTCCGAGGGGCCGCCCGGCTCGCTCTTCCGTGCAGGTTTCCAAATCGCGGCCCCCTCCCCTTGGTGGGTGCGCAGGATCCAAGCGTCTGTGGAAATGGCTGGTCCGAGGATGCAAGGAGCCCATCAGGGCAGGAGCCCTGGTTGTCATCCTCCTCGCCACCAGGGAAGCCTGCCTCCTGGCCCAGCCGTCAACTCTGATGAAGTCGAGTCGTGAAGAAAAGGTGGTATAAATAAAGCCAGAGACTCAGTCGGCGCACCAATCAGGACCGGGTCCTGTCCCGGCGCCGGCTGCGCGCAGCCGCCCGGAGGTGGCCGTCGGGACGCGAGCGAGGCAGAGCCGCGCCGGCCGCCCGAGCACTGGTGCAGGGCCTCTGCACCGGCCGGCTGCAGCCAGCACTGCTGACTTGGCCCCGGCGGCGGGGAGGGGGGGAGGGCCTGCAGCGCTCGGGGTTCCAAGTGCCCCTGCGGAAGGAGCCCTGCGAGAAGCAGCAACCAGGGCTGGGCTGGCCAAGGCTGGGGCGGCGGGGTGGGGGGGGTGGGGGTGGGAGCGGAGCCCTGAGTCAGCACTGGTGCATTGCGAGGTGCCCCGGAGCCTCCGACCCACACGTACCACGCCCCCCCCTCCCCGGGCACAGCCCCCACCCAACTCCGGGACCAGCTCTGGCCTCGTTTCCCCCTCCACAATGACCCGACCTCAGCATGCCCGGCTCCGGAGGACCCTGGGGGATGGAAAGAGCTTTCCATCTATTTACAGAGCAGTCCAGGCCCATGTCACCCACTGAGATGTCCCTGTGGGGTCAGGCACAAGGCCACGGGGATCTGCCCCGCTGGAGGGCAGGGGAGAGTCTTTTCCTCACTCCCACCAAGACCGTGGCTAGTGGGTTTGCCATGGGGGTCCTGGGGGTGGGCGGTGATCATCACCATCTGGTTCCTTGGCTTTTCCGCCTGATGAAGCCTGGGAAGCGCTGGCCCCTTGCTGTCCTAGGCCACAGCTCTTTGCCTTACCAGCTCCTCAGCAACTGGCACCCCTGTCTGCTGCCCGAGGGACCAGACACCAGGGCACCCGGGGCCCTGCAGGGGCTAAGGCCCTGCCCCCCACCTGTCCATCCCTGAGGGTCTCCTGTCACCTTGACTGCTTCTTCCCCCGCTGCTTCGTGGCTGTGACCACTCCAGCCCAGATGGCGCCTGCCTGCAGGGAGGGGCCCCTCGTGGGGAGAATCCCCTCACTCATCTTACACTGGCAGTGAGTGAAGTTCACTCTGACCCCAACGGAGTCAGAGGGCCTGGGCTCAGGGTCCCCCGCTCCCCCTCATAGCGCAGGGGTGAAGTTCCAGTCTCGACCCTGATCTCCCAGAGGGGACCAGAGAGAGGACACTTGGATGGCAGGCTGGGGGGGGGGGGCGGGCACAGTGGCACTGGCTTTGCGTTGACTAGAGACTTTTCTCTTGGCTAATTCCAGAAGGAAAGGAATTAATCGCAGCTATGGAAGGAGGCTCGTTTGTCATCCGGGCTGGGCGGGGAGGTCCCAGATGGGAGAGGAGTTGGCCTGAGCTTGCCAGCTCTGTTCTCATGCTCCCCAGGGTGGCAAAGCCACAGACACCTCTGTCCCATCGAAGAGGGAAAACTCATCAAGGTTTGTCCAAATGGCACGTTCTAGCAGCTTCCAGGATGGGGGGTGGGGGAGGAGGGCAAGCTCTGCCTGCCCCACCGATGAGGCTGCACTTCAGTTCCACACAAAGCTGACCTCAAAAGGCCCTAGGACGTGGGACCCCAGTGACTGATTTGGCTCGAAATCTTGCACCGCCAAGGATGCCTGTCTGGAAAGATAAAGTTGCTGCATAACACCAGGGGGTCCTCCAAACACCCTCCCCGTCGCCCCAGATTTGTAAGTCATGGCCAGAGATGGTTTTAAATATACAGGGAATGTATAAATATGGCTCCAGCACAAGAGAGGGCTCTGAGGGACGGAATGGGGACGGCCGAAGTAGAGGAGTAGGGGGACACTCCTAACTTGGGGGTGGGGTGCTTTCACCGCACAGCGCTTTTCCAGTCTAGGTGATTCTGCCGTCTAACAGCCTATAAAGTACTTGTCTACGAGCACACAGTTCCCCAAATGCCTACAGAAGATTCCATAGGAGCCCCCGTCGTGGCCCAAGGAGCTCTAGCCCCAGCTTGGGACGAGCCTTGCAGTCTGGCTCCTGTCTACGGCAAGAACCAGAACACGACGCAGGAACCCTCGGAGGTCATGGCGCAGCGCCAGCCTCGGGCCAGTTGCGTTGCAGGGGCTCACAGGGTAGTTTATAGCTGAGACGTTTGCTGCGCATCCTTAGTGCCGATTTACCGTGAGACCAAACGTGGTTTTTTTGTGGGTTTGGTTTTTTTTTTTTTTTTTTGGCTTTTTTTGTTTTCTTCTTTGGTAAAAGGACACCCTTTGCTTTGGGGGAATCGGGAGGAGCTCAGCCCTTCCAGTGCCTGGGACCACCTGGGCAGATGCGGGCAAGGGCCCTGCATGACATCACTCTCAGTGCAGACCCAGATCCCAGCCCCGCACGTCCGGGAATGCCATGCCAGCCTTGGAGCCCCCCCAGTCAGCACCTACTGAGGCACAACCAGCTTTGGGGTGGCCCTTGGGCCAGTGGGGGGGGAGTCCGGTCTCAGAGACCAGAGCTCAGGGGCCTTAGGCTGCTTGCTCATTTCCCCAGAAAGAGCCACTGTCCAAAGTGTGCTTTCTGCTGCTGCTTGTGCCCTCCCACCTAGAGGAGCCCCTCATGGACAGCCCCCCCGCCCCAGCTGCCTGGCGCCCCGTGCATCATCATCCAATATCTACTGCTAACACAGGGGGAAGCCATCCGGGCTTAAAGGCTGCAGCCTCGGCTCCTGTGATCGCAAATAGTGATTTGCATTTCGAGTTTCCCTCCAAAGCTCGCCTCAGTTTACCCAAAAGAAGAAAACCTCCACCCCCAATGAATAAGGCTGCATCTGTGTTCCCAGGGTTCAAGCCAGGCTGGGAAACATCACAACGGAGACCGACCGAATGCCTCAGCCCCGATTCCCCATAACTTAAGGAGCCAGCTAACCAGACACAAACGCGCACCAAGGCGGGGACTGAGCTTAAACTCATCAGTAAGTCTGTGGGGGTCCCCTGCCCCAAGCATGTGGGAGAGGGAAACCAACCCAAAGTAAGGTCCTGACCGGGCTTTTGGGTTTTGCCCTGGGGCCAAGCGCTCCCCAGGCTGAGGTACCCATGGCTGACCGGAGAGTGGGTATCCCTTTCTCTTTCCCCTTCCCCTCCCTCGCCCCCTTCTCTTCACCCCCTCCTCCCCCGCCTGCCCCCCCCACCCCAGCTGCCTCCTCCCATTGCCGCTGAGCTTCTGCAGTCACTTGAAGGAGAAAGATTTCGCAGTACGGCATTCTTAAAGCTGCAGTACCCAAATTCTCCTTCAAATCCCAAGTGTCACGGACACCAGCTCACTTACGGGGTCCTTTGCAGATGGTGGGTGGGCAAGGAGATGGGGGACGGGGGGCTTAGAGAAGCCACGCAGGTGGGAACCAGAGACTCAGACTCTAGCAAGGGTAAAGAGGAGAGGCAGACGGCACCATGAGAGCCTCTGCAGCTAAACCAGGTTGCTGGGACTGCAGCAGGACTGCAATGGAGTAGAATTTTTTTTTTTTAAACCATAAAACCCCCACCAAAATTTCCTCCACAAACTTAACATTCTTCGCAGCTTAATTAACACGCAAGGTGCAAACATGAAACCAACAAGAGAAAGAAACCCATGAAAAAATAATAATTCGAACAGCATTTTAAAATTATTTTGAAAAATGTGCCCCTGTGAGCAACTGACTCAGCTTTCCCTGCGCTGCTCAGCTGGAAAGCCATGCGGGGAAGGACCTGGAAGAACTTCATTGAGCCCAGAGTTTCCGTAAAGTGCAGGGAGAGGGCTGAAGCTTCTCAGAGGAGAAAGCTTTCTAAAACCCAAAGGAAAGGGGATCTTTCTGCGGGCTGCCTAAGGAGCTTGTGAAATGAGCTGATCTAGCACCAAGAAACCAACACACCCCTCCCTGAAAGTTACCTCTTTCCTCCGCTCATCAGCTTTGCTGTGCTGCCCGGATGCCGGCAAGTTGCAGACTGCTGCCAGGGAGGAAGGACCCAAAATAAGAAGTGTCAGCTGGGTCCCTGCACCGAAATGATGCCCCGAGTCAATGCTGCAGGCGGCGGGGATGGTCTCACCTCCTCCCCTCCGTTTAATTTAAACCCCTGACACTGCAAGATGCCCGCTCCTACATCTCCAAAGAACCTCCTCCCTCCCCACACTTCCTCACAATCAGATCCACGCTTTGCTCCACCTCCCGCATTTGTTCACCTGAAGATGCTTTTCTTGCAAAAAAAAAAAAAAAAGAAGAAGAAGAAGAGGAAGAAGGAGAAGACTGGGACTGCAGAATCCCTTAATTCGTTCCTTTCTGGGACCACATTTTGGAGAAGGTGGGACTTGTTCTGAAGTTTGGGAATTGGAGTCTGGTGCCCGGGAGGGAGCAGAGTGACGGTCTGCTTTGCCTCAGACAAGTCTACACCATCACTTTACTGAAGAAGGACAGAGGAAGACCCAGGGTAAAAAGAATAGGAAAATTCCTCTCTGTCCACTGGCAAATTTTCAACAGCTTGGAAATGTCTATTTTTTGATTTCCTTCAAGAAAATCCCATTTAAGAAATGTTGTGTTCACATGAAATGTACAAGATGGCCACAAAGTGTAAATTTCGTCCTGACATGTCTGTGATCCTTAAAGTTTTTCTCCTGCCTCTCTGCAAGTTAGTATCATCGGAGGCTGAGACAGGGATTTAACTGGGAAAATTCCAGGAGAGGGAAGCACTTTAAATGCAGATCCGGTTAAAATAGCGCATCCTAGTCTAATCCACAAGAGATAATGCAGGATAGATGAACCCAGAACTTGAAGAGGGTGCGGGGAGCAGTAAGTATTCCCAGATTTTGAATTTAATGCCAACTCAGAGTCTGAGAAAGGACAATAAAGGAGAAAGTGGGGGCAGGCAACTCAGACTCATAAATAAATAGTTCAGAGAGACCAAGTGCATCATCAAGTCCATGTACATTTCATTACTAAAGGAAGACGCGGTGTGTGTGACTTGTGTCTCAGCAGACTGGGAGGGAAGGTTCTGCTGCCTGCATCCTGCCTGGGATACATTCCAGCCACATTGCTGCAAGGCACCACGGCCACCATGGGCACCGCGTCGTGCCTGCTGCCCTCACCCACCTTCCTTGTGCTAGGCCCTTGGCAGACAGGTAGGGCTGTGCTGATGGACAGAGCCAAGGACCAGCCGCAGTCAGGCTGTTGGCACCATCCTCCATGCTGCACCCCTGGCAGCCGTGGGGGGTGGCCGCAGAGTTGAGTTGCGGAGTGTCACAGCGGAAAAGGACCCCCAGATCGCACGCAGCCCAATCCTTCCATTTCACAGACAGGAAAGCCAAGACCCAAGAAATGGCGGGGCCTCACCCACAGTCACCTGGCTAGTAAAGTACAGAACCTGGATTAGGATCTGGATCTCCAGATTCTTCGTCCTGGGACCCTCCCCCTGTACCTGTCATCACCCTCCCTTAGGTGAGCCATCTGCCTCTGCCACTTCCTCACGTGACCTTGAGGATTACTCTCTGCTCTGTCCCTCGGTTTCCCCTCCCTAGATGATAGGTGGACTTAGGCCAAGGAATTTCAAGTCTTTGAGGCGGTGGTGGGTGGCGGTGGTGGGGAATACCGTCACTTTCTTGGTGCCAGAGGCAAGACCACGCATAAGGCTTAGGAACTAAGGCAAGCTCTGTTCAGCATCCTCCAGTTTTGAGACCCAGAATATCATCTGCATTAGTCTGCGTAGGACTGCTGTAACAAATTGCCACAAAATTGATGGCTTAAAGCCATAGAAATGTATTGTCTCACAGTTCTAGAGGCCTGAAGTCTGAAATCAAGATGCTGGCAGGATTGGTTCCTTCTGGAGGCTCTGAGAGAGTATCCATTGCATGCCCCTCTCTGCTGGCGTTTGGTGATGGCCCGCAATTCTTGGCATTCCTTGGCTTGTAGACGCACCACGCCTATCTCTGTAACTCCTTCTTCACACGGCCTCCTCCCTGGGCGTCTTCCCTTCTCTTTTTGTCTTCCCTCCAATAAGGACACTTGTCATTGACTTTAGGGCCCACCCTAATCCAGCATGATCTCATCCTGAGATCCTTAATTACACCTACAATCTTCACAGATTCCAGCCGGCCAAATCTTTGGGGGGTCCATCACTGAACCCACTACCTTGTCCGATGAAGGTTTTCCTATGAGAACCAACAGTGATGAGATGTGATGCCTGCCTATCCCATCTCAGTCTTTAAAGACGCCGTAACGTGGGGCCCTTTGCTTAGAAGAAGTGAGTAGCTACATCTGCGGAAAGTTCGGCCTCTTTCCAAGGGCTCTGCTTTCGTTGACTTCCTTAATTCTTACACCAACCCTCTGAGGCAGGTACTGCATTATCACCCCCCATTTCACAGTCAGGGAAACTAAGGCACAAAGAGGTGTAGGTCACACAGGTACTAAGTGGCAGGAGGTAGGCCATCTGCCTGCAGAACGTGTGCTCTTAACCCCACTTCTTACTGGTGCTGGGGCTGCAGACCCCTCTCTCTCAACCTGACGCCATTGATTTTCTAACCAGCCCACATCTCGGACTTGTTTCTTTTGCAGATACTTATTGGGCATTTTTGGCTGTGTGCTCTGTGCTGATCTACCGTCGGACAGCATTCTTTGCCGTCCCTACCTAGGGTGGCCGCTGCAGCCTTTCCACACACGCAACTGTGCCGAGGAGCGTGCGGGGTCATCCTAAGAACGGAGGGGTGATGACTCTGCACATCTCACTTTGTCTCTAGTGATGAGCAAAACACCTGCCAGGTCAATAACTAACATGAAACGTGCGTTCATTTTTAAATCAATAGGAAAGGAGCACCTGGGTGGCTCAGTCGGTTAAGCATCGGCCTTCGGCTCAGGTCATGATCTCAGGGTCCTGGGATCCAGCCCCGCGTCAGGCTTCCTGCTCAGAGCCAGCTTCTCCCTCTTCCTCTCCCTCTGCTGCTCCCCCTACTCATGCGCTCTCTCTCTCTCTTTCAAGTAAGTAAATTAAAAAATCTTAAAAAAAATTAAATCAATAGGAAAGAAGAAACTTAGGAACCACGGTAATTTTTTGGAACTGCCAACATTATGGGTCCCGCGTTTTACCTCGTCTTTCCAATGCTGTTTTAGCAAATCCTCTAATTCTTTCCCTTTTTTCAAGAACACGCTCTAACACAAAATAGATTTCTCCTTAGCCCCTAAGTCCTCGTATCTTTGGCATACAAATGACCCTGTCGACTGAGACCTTGGGAAAAAAATACGTGCAGGTCCTTGTTGGGTCTCCCACGCTGGCCTTGAATGGTGTGCACGCACGGGGGTGGAAGGCTGATGCAGCCCGTTTTCTTCACTGGCCGCCTCATGTGAGGTTAATACGCAATAGCTCTCTTTTATGTCCTGTAACAACAGGAGAAGACTGGGTGACACCTAGGGAAAGTGTTCTAACCAGCCGTTGTTCTAAAAAATTACTCGAGAGTTGATTTCAGGGTCTTTCCCTTTTTAGGGATGAGGTAGAACCCGTGAAGGGCCGGGAGTGGGGCTAGCTGGAGATAAGCTCCAGATTGCTATCTGACACAGGAGATTCCCTACGTCTTAACTCATAAAAAGTCCCTCGACCTTTGGATAGCCAAACATCTGGGTTGGGACCAGGGATGTCGAATGCACCACAGTGGTTTTTCTTTCCAGATGAGTAAAGCCTTCTGTGATGACTTCCATGTGCTTAGGCCCTTTCTTTCCCGAAACAAAACCACCATCACCAGGGAGAGGGTAATGAAAGGGCGGCTTCTGTTTTCCACGGGAGATAAAGACTTTTTCCACCTTGACTCTCTTACCCCGTGTATGCTGATAACCGTGCTGTGTGGAGTTCATCCGTCCCGAGCCGTGCCGTGTGAGGGCGCAGGGATGACAAAGCCGAAGATGGTCTCTTCTTCTGATTAGCACCGACCCTTCCACCCCAAATAGGGACATTGTCTCTGCCTCCTGCTTCTTCGTTGTCAGCGATCCTATGGCAACCTCCTAGCCTCCCAATCCGCCTCTGGGTGTGTTTGAACAGAATCATAAATGCTCGAATATCAGATCTGCCGGCTTACAGAGGCACGCTGTGGGTATTCGCACTTGTTCATTTAAAAAGTGTTTGTTGAGCACCCACTGTGTGCAGAACAGTGAAGAGACACAACTTCTGTCCACCCTGGGCTTAGGGTGAGCTTGCACGGCACAGATCGTTAACCTAATGCTGCTGGAAGTTCACTGGCTGAGGCCGAGATCCTTCCCAGGGGTGTCTGTGTTGAACAGGAGAATGAAGACCAGAGCTGCAGAGGGCTGATAGGGGCATTTGCAGGCCCTGGAAGCCAGATGAAAAATATTTCCGGTGCTAGGAAGCATTCCTGGGGTAACCACCCTGGTTATGGAACCCACATCTTTTGGTCTGTGCCCAAATGTTCCCTATTGGAGGGTCCTTCCCTTCTTCCAAACAGCACACTAGCCCACCTGCTCACTCTGTTCCTTGCCCCGCATTACTTCTCTTCTGAGCTGGTATATTGCGCCTGGCACCGTACTCTTATTGATCTGTAATCACATTGCACTGGAATGCCACCTCCCCCAAAGCAGGGAAGTTGGCTGTCCCCTGACTGCCATGTCCTCAGCCCCAGAGCAGCGCCCCGCATGCAGGAGAGGCGGCAGACATATCTTTTTCCATCCGTGCCTGGTGGAATTCTTCATCAATTCCAGGCAAATCTGTGACCTCCATCACTTGGGGACTTCCGGTGTTCCTGCGTAAGTGAACATTGGCTCCCCAGGATCCCGAATTCTGGCTGCTCGGATCATGCCCTTGGGAGTCACCCCTGCCGTTCCCAGCGAGGCCGGGAGGAGCTCTCCTCTCCGGGTACAGCCGTTCTGAGATGCCTCTCATCTTAGGGTACATGGGAATACTGCCCGGGGGCCCAGGCCCACCTCCCCCACCCCTGGCCTCCTCTTGGCTGTTCTCCTTCATGCTGGGCTCCAGCAGCACAGCCTCCTTTGGGTTTTTTTTAAATGCCCCTTGCAGAGGCGCCTGGGTGGCTCAGTCGGTGAAGCGTCTGCCTCCGGCTCAGGTCATGATCCCAGCGTGCTGGGATCGAGCCCCGTGTCGGGCTCCCTGCTCAGTAGGGACCCTGCTTCTCCCTCTGCTTGTGCTCTCTCTCTGACAAATGAATAAATAAAATCTTTAATAAAAATAAATAAAATGCCCCTTGCAGTTTCCTCACCTGGAACTTTCCCCAGCTGGCCCCTTCTCACCTGCCCCCCACCCTTGGAGCCTCTTCCAACCGGTTCCCTGAACCGGCACCTGTGTCCCTGCTCCTCTCCCCCTCCCAGACAGTCCCCCAACCTGGCACCTGCCACCCTGGGCTGTCCTTCACTTAGGCTTCTGTTCCCCTCACAGGGAGGACGGTGTTCAGTGCTGAGCTCCCTGACGTCGGGAAGGACAGCAGTAACAGTAATACCTATCGGAGAAAGGGACCAACTGCTGCGTCCAGGCACTCGGCCTGCCGCTGTCATTCCCCGGCCTTCGGCTTTGACACCTCTGCTAGTTTGCTGGGGCTGCCGTAACAGAGCACCGTGGACGGCGCCGCTCGAACAACAGAAATTTATCTTCTCAGTTCTGGAGGCTGGAAGTCCGAGATCAAGGTGTCGGCAGGCCTGGTCTCTGCTGAGGCCTCTCTCCTCGGTGTGCGGATGGCCCACCTCTCTCTGGGTCCTCGCATGGTTGTCCCTCTGTATGAGTCTGTGTCCTAACCTCTCGTCTTCTAAGGCCACCAGTTAGATTGGATCGGCGTCCACCCTAATGACCTCCTGGTAACTTAATCACCTCTTGAAAGCCCCCATCCCCAATATAGTCACATGCTGAGGTGCTGGAGGTCAGGGTCTCAGCGTGTGGATTTGGGGGAACAACACCCCAGCAACACCCACGCTCTCCCCTGGCACCACCCACCCTGGCTGGGCACGTGTCCTCACGTTTTCCTGTCACCTCAGCGCTCAGCCCCCAGCCGCCCTCTTCCGCATCCTTGTTGCTCATATTTTACTCATAGAAGCTTTCTCCCTAAATCTTTGTTTCTCCAGTTTGATAATCCAGTTGCTCAGCCCACCACACAGCAATTCGTTTATTTGCTGAGGGCGTACTAAGGGCCAGGCACTGCTCCATCACTTCTCCCACTTAAGCCTCACATAACCCATGAGGCAGCTCTAACTACCCCCCTATTATGTAGGCAGGCATAAGCTCACACAGGTCCGATGAGTTGCCCAAGGTCGTAGGGCTGAAAGTGGGGGGACCTGGGGTAGAACCCAGACTTCCAGCTGCAGGGCACACGCTCTGAACGCTGTTTGCCCGCAGGTTACCAGGGCACGTCATCAAGGGGGAGAGGGGCAGGACAGACAGGCCTGCTCAAAGCAACGGACAGGGCTACCGACAGACAGACAACCAAAGAAGACAAGGAAACGTTATGAAGACTGGAATAAGAATGAAAAGCACAGCCATCTGGGTCCATTTCACAGAAGGGCTAATAGCCCTACATGCCTCAGTGGGCCCCTAAAGCATCACTATACACATCATCATGAGTAACAGCAGGAAAAAAGTCTGTTCCATTAGCTCTGGCAGAGTTAGCAAATAAAAATGCAGGACTCCCAGTTAAATTTGAATTTCAGATAAACAACGAATTATTTTTTTAGTAGGAGTTGGGTCCTGGCAATATTTGGGATGTGCTTATACCAAAAAGTTATTTGTTGCTTATCTGAAATTCAAATTTCCTGGGTGTCCTGTATTTTATCTAGCAACCCTATATGTTCACTACCTGCTTGGTTTAAAAAGGCAAGAGAGTGTGCGACGCATTCTGGAAAGATTTTCTTCCAAAATGGGTAAAAATAAAAAGACTGGTGCTTAAGTGATCCTTTATGACAGATGTGACAGATAAGAACTGTGTAAATGACAGAAGCTGTAAATAAAGAGACAAATAAAATGGAAATTTCTTTTTCACATAAAAAAAAATTCCAGAGGTCAAAGGTTCTGGGATATCTTGGCCCTACTGGGTGACCAGGGACCTGAGCTCCTCTTACCTTTCTCTTCCACTCTTGCCTTCCAGTCTCACAGTTGCCTCATGAGCCAAAAGAGTTGCTGAAGCTCCTGTCGTCACATCAGCATTCCAGGCAAGAAGCAAGGACCTGGTGGAGGAAGAATATGAAAAAAGCACATGCCAGCAGTCTGTCCCCCTCTTCATCAGTTCTGACAACTTCTGCTTACATCTCATAGGCCAGAACTTAGACATGTGGCCATATTTAGCTGCAAGAGAAACTTATAAATGCAGTGATAACTGTGGACGTTGCCACACTGAATAAAATCAAGGGTCTGTTACCAGAAGAAAGGGAGAAGGGATACTGGACAGGCAAATAGGCTCAGTAGAACACTGAACACTGTGTCCTCTTTCCTCATTCATTAGGGCACCTGGCCTTTTCTGCAGGAGGATGTGAAGGGCCCACTTTTTAAAAATATGGGCATTTTTAACATGCCTACTGTTTTGTTTTATACACTTTTCTGGTTACAGTTCTAAGCCACCAAGGGCACAATTTAATATATCAGAAGAGTAATAAAATAAAGCAGCAGATTGACTTTTTTTATATCTAAAATCTAATTTAAAAAGCATGTTTTTAAGGAAAAGAGTAAACTCCTTGAAGAATAAATACCTGGTCTCTGTGGATCTCCCCATTTCCCATCCTTAGACTACAATTCCACTGGGGCTGTGTCTAGATCTTACCATGCGCTAGGCAGGGTGCTAGGATGGGGGGGGATAGAATGATGGGTGAGGGGGGCCCGCCTTTGGAGTGCCTGCTCCCGGAGTTGGTAAATGTGTGTGAAATGGGCCGGGAGGGTGCCTGGGTTGCATTCTAATTAGGTTGCATCTGTGTTTCAGTACCTGGGAAGGAGGCGCAGGAATATTATTAATATTCCTGACAAAACTCATCCATCGGAGGAGAATTCCAATTTGCCGATGCCCTGCATGGGCCGTGAAGACCTTCACGAGCTGCTAAAGCTCTTACCCGTGACTGGTGTTTTGGAGCAATTTTCTGGGGGCCCCCCCACAAAGTCACTCAATGATTCGCATGGGTCCCTGAAGTTCTGCTGAGAATTTTTCACCTTTTAGATTTAGTATTAAGCAAAACTCCTAAAAGATGAAAGAAAGAAAGCCTTGCTTTGCCTTCCATCTTTGGTCATGAAAAGCGCGTGTAGAGGGATGGTAAATGGGACCCCGGCTCCCCTCGGTCTTTAGAGGCCACGTTTCCCCATTCCAGAGTGAGGTGTGGACAGCTGGACCACTTTGCACCCACCACTTTGAGGGAGAAAAAGCAGGCAGCGTATCTGAGGTCAGGGAAAGAATGTTTTCCGTGGTCAGGGTCTTGTGAGTATCGCCCTCTGGTGGAGGAGTAAGGGTTGTTTTCCCCTTCCCTCCAGCTGACTGGAAGGATCTTTCTGGAGAGGCCAGGAAAGTCAGGTCTCATCCTTAGATTCCATTCCAGGTGGAGTTAGAGCCTCCCAGCAGGTCGGCAACAGGAAGTTGTTTTCTTTTGCACTCTGCGAGTCCCGCTGTTCACCAGCCACACACAAAAGCTTTAAGACATGTCCGGGTTGATGTCCCAATTGCAGGGAAACACAATTAGCACGTGCATTAAGTAGGGCTCCATTTACGTGTCCTGCCTCACCTCTAAATACCTGTTTACGTGGAGCTGCACTCATTAGGGTTCTCTTTGCAATTTGGATTTCATCAAGTACCTGAGAGCCTCGCTCTAACATTACCTAACGTCCTGGAACTTAATACAGATAAACTCATTTTGGGGGCGGGGCCTCATCCACATGGTGCTTAATTCTAGGAGAATTAGGAGAGCATCATTGTCGTCTTACCCGATTGCACGGGTTCTGAGAATGTCATGTTTCAGAGCCCCTGGCATGTGTTTGAGTTTCATGTGCCTTTTTGTTTTTTGTTTTTAAAGATTTTTCTTTTTGGTGATTTTTTGGTGTTTTTTGGTGTTTCTTTTTGGTGATTTTTAAAAATTGTGACAAAGTATACATAATATTTACCATTTTAATCATTGTTGAGCGTACAGTTCAGTGGAATTAAACATTCATGATGTTGAGGAATGCTCACCACCATCCATCTCCAAAACTTTTTTCGTGTTCCCAAATAGAAACTCTGTCCCGATTAAACGCTACCTCCCCATCTCCCCCTCTCCTGGTCCTGGCAACCATCATTCTACTTTCCGTCCCCTTGAATGTGCCTGTTTTAGGTATCACATGTAAGTAGAATCATACAATATTTGTCATTTTGTGTCTGGCTTCTTTCAATAAACATAAAATCTTCAGCATTCATCCGCATTGTAGCAGGTGTCAGAACGTCATTCCTTCTTGTGTCCGAATACCATTTCATTGTGTGGACGGACCACATTTCATTGATCAGTTCATCTGTTGACTGACACTTGGGTTGTTTCTACCTTTTGACTATTGTGAATAACACTGCCATGAATGTTGGTGTACAAGTATCTGAATCTATGCTTTCAATTCTTTGGGGTATTTACCTAGAAATGGAATTGCTGGGTCATATGGTAATTCCTTTTTTTTTTTTTTAAGATTTTATTTATTTATTTGTCAGAGAGAGAGAGCACAAGCAGAAGGAGAGGGAGAAGTGGGCTCCCTGCGGAGTAGGGAGCCCGGTGTGGGACTCGATCCCAGGACCCCAGGATCATGACCTGAGCTGAAGGCAGAAGCTTAACCCACTGAGCCAACCAGGCGCCCCGTCATATGGTAATTCTCTGTTGAACTTTTTGAGGAACCTCTAAACTGTTTTCTGCAGCAGCTGTTCCATTTTATATCCATATGAGAGGTGCAGGAGAGTTCCGTTTTCTCTACATCCTTACCAACACTTGTTTTCCCTTTTTTTGGTTGGTTTGTTCAATGATAGCCTTCTTAGTGGGTGTGAGTGGGCTCTCACTGTGGTTTTGATTTGCATTTCCCTAAAGACTAATGATGTTGAGCATCTTTTCATGTGCTTGTTGGCCATTGTATACCTTATTGTCTGTCTTCTTTTGAAATGTCTGTTCATAATCCTTTGCTCATTTTTGAATTGGGTTGTTTGGCTTTTTGTTGAGTTGTAAGAGTTCTTTCTATCTTCTGAATATTGATCCCATATCAGACATATGATTTGCAGAATCTTGTCCCATTCTGCAGGTTGTCTTTTCAATTCTCTCGATAGTGTCTTTTTTTTTTTTTTTAAAGATTTTATTTATTTATTTGAGAGAGAGAGAATGAGAGAGAGCACATGAGAGAGGGGAAGGTCAGAGGGAGAAGCAGACTCCCCGCCGAGCAGGGAGCCCGATGCGGGACTCGATCCAGGGACTCCAGGATCATGACCTGAGCCGAAAGCAGTCGCTTAACCAACTGAGCCACCCAGGCGCCCTCGATAGTGTCTTTTGATGCACAACGAAATTGACTTTTTGCATATGTTAAAAAAAAAAAAAGTTGGTCTGACAAAGATCTGCCAGAGGACAGCTATGTTATGTTAATTAATTCACCTAATTAATTAATACGTATATACATGTATTATAGAGAGTATTTAACACAAGTATGTGCTAAGGAGGGGCGCCTGGGTGGCTCAGTCATAAGCATCTGCCTTCTGCTCAGGTCATGATCCCAGGGTCCTGGGATCAAGCTGAGTGTTGCCGGGGGGCGGGGGGGGGGGGTCCTGCCCGGGGGGGGGCCTCCTTCCCCCCCCCCCCCCCCCACTCGTGATTTCTCTCTCTCTCTCTCTCTCAAATAAGTAAATAAAATCTAAAAAAACCCAAGTATGTGCTAAGGAGAGTTTGGTGCTGGGTGTTGCAGAGAGATTTGTGTTCATAAGATACTGTTGTCACCAGACAGTTCACTTTCAAAGTGCTCATAGTGTAGTTGACAAGACACTTTCCCGTAAAACAGAGGCCAAAACACAATAACAATAGATATTTGCAGGTGCTGTATGATCATTTCAAATGTGTGAATTCCAATCGATGTGATGGGAGTGTTCCAACATCAAGGGAGGCTGGTCAGGGAAAGCTCTCAAGCCCTTCGTCCCCTGCCCCAAACCACACAATCAAATTTCTCACCAGCAATCAACATTTCCACCCTTACAGCAGACGTGGTGCGACATCTAAATTAGCAAGCACTGGAGAATGTTAACTTAGGCGTTATAACATCCCCTGCTCATCTGGTCCCTTACCAGGTCAACGTTATATTCCAGGGAGAGACTTCTTTATAGCTTTGTGACCGATATAAATCTATCCAGCAGTCTCAGGTCTTGTTGAGCCTATGCCATCCAATTGAATCACACAGAAATTATTTTATGTCATGGGTGCTGTTGCTGAAATCTTGATTCAAAGTAATAATAGAAGTTATTTACTGTTATATGTAATTGGATTTAATGAAATAAGATCTTACAAAACAAGAAAGTTAAAAAGCAATTATTTACATGGAGTAAAAGAGTATATATATATTTTATATTTTTATTATTTTTATTTTTTTTAAAGATTTTACTTATTTATTTGGGAGAGAGAGAGAGCATGGGCGAGGTGAAGGGCAGAGGGAGGAGCAGACTGCCCACTGAGCAGGGAGCCTGATGCGGGGCTCGATCCTGTGTCCCCGGATCATGACCTGAGCCAAAGGCAGACACTTACCCGACTGAGCCACCCAGGCGCCCCTAAAAGAGTATATTTTTGAAAGTCTTCATCTTAAATTCCTAGGAAGAGATTTTCTAAGACAGATAAGGAGGGCTTAGGGGAAGCATCACATTCCTGGGCTATGTCAGCAGAGCTCTTCATCATGGAAGTCACGGTTTCTGAAATGAATGTTAAGTCCACGGAGAAATAGGACTTCTAAAGGGTTACTATGAATGTTTGTATTATGCAATACTTTTTAGCAATATTTCTGTGATTTCAGGCAAGGTCCACTCACACTTCGGGGAGCCTGATGCCACTGACTTGACTTGCCAACCTTCCCTACTTGCGGCTGGTCTCCCCTACAAGAGTTGAAGCTCCCTGGGGAGAGCTATGTCTCCTGACCCCCTAAAGACTTGCTTTGAGAACGAGGGACCCAGTTGCTTAAACCAAACCTAGGCGGCCTCCTGGTGATTCCTCATCCCTTCTCCCTCTGTCTGACCCATCAGCCAGTCCTGTCAATATCCTCTCCCAAGCTTCTCTCCACAAAATACAGGACCCCCCTGGGAGCTCTGACATCTGCTGGCTCCGGAGGGACTGCCCTCCAGTTCCTAGAGATTATAAATGATTTCCCCTGGAGTGTGCATTTCATACACAAACCAACCAATCCAGAGCCCACACTCCCAACCACCTCCTCGATGAGGCTGTCCCACTCAGGGCCACCTGCCCAAATCACCCAGAACCAGGTACAGACAACTAGGGGGCAGCTCCCGTGCCCAAGAGCCTGCTGAAACTATCCAAATTAACGAATCCTAAGCCTTCTTACCCTGCCTTGCCCATGCTTTCCCATGGAAACCACAATAGAGGGCCTTGGGCACAATTTCCCTGGCTCCCTCTACCTTCTGGCTGACCCTGGGGCTTCCCCACATGGCCCCGTGTGGTTGGCGTGGTGAGTCCTCCTTCCTGGGAACGGTCACAAACCACCTTTCCAATGACAGTGTCTCCTCATCTGTTGGCCTCGCCGTACCCAAATAATAATAACACATTTTAAAACACCCTGGAGCTGTGCCCCCCCGCCCCGCCTGTCTGGGCCCTTTGATAACCGCCCCACCCTCACCCTCTCAATGTGCTTCTCCTATCAGCCTGTGGCCCAGGACCCCTGGGACCCTCCCAAAATGAAAACTGATTGTGTTGCTCTCTTACTTATAATCCCCCAGAGCCTTCCAGTGTAAGTTAGAATAAAAGCCACACTCCTCACCGCCGCCTACAAGCCGTCTTGGGCCACTTCTGGCTCCGCGCTCCGGCCCCACCGGCCTCCTCTCAGTCCATCGTGCTTTCCCGCCTCGGGGACATTCCACCCCCTCATTCTGTTTCGCTGTGGTCGTTGCGCTTGTCACTCTGTACTCATTCTTTCACATCTCCCCACCGCACCCCTCCACTTGGAGTCGAATGGAAGCTCCTTGCGAACAGGGGCCTTGTCCACAGTTGTGTCCCCCAAGCCGACGCGGCCCGGCGTGGAGCACTGAAGTCGTGAATGAGGGGCACCTTACCTGTACTTCCACGACTGAAGAGGGGAGGGGTGGAGGGGGCTGATGACCCCGCAGCCACCTGGGGGCTGCTGGTTCACCAGAGGCTCCCCAACTCCCGGCCCCAGACCAGCCTACTGCAGCGTCAGGGCTGGGAGAGGCAGACTGTGCCTGCTTCCTGGGGAAGCCAAAGGCAAGCCAGCCTCCGCCTCGTGAGGTCCTGCTGACCGGCCCAGTTCCCCTGCAAGGGTGCCCTGTCCTTCCCCAGACCCCAGGCTCATCTGTCGTCTGCTCCAGAAGCTTGGCTGTCCCCAAGCTGCGTCTCCACTTGGCCCGAAGGATGCGATGCAGCTTTTGCTGGTGCAGAGATGTCTGGGGCGGCTGCCAGCACTTTTATCTTTTCATTTCATCTGCCAGCCCAGAGCTTTCCCCTGCTTTTGACTCTTGAAGCTTAAGGCAAGAAACATTGACCTTGACTACGGGAACCTCTTGCTTGGTTACTCAAGGTCCCCTCTCCTGGTTCACATTCCAGACCAGCTGCTCCCCAATCTTCTCTCTTCTTTTCCCTTGACTCCTGACCTCCTGGGGCAGCCTGAGAACAAAATTTGGGATTTTTCCCCCCTGAGATCTGGCTCACACATTAGTGGCATTGCTGGTTTTCCTCTCCTGCCCAAGGGCACCAGTGCGCCTCCTCAGACTGCTGCCAAGTGGTCGCTTAGAGAAAACACTCTCGGAGTGATTCACAGCCACGTGCAAAGCAAGGGGGACTCCCACACCTGAGCCTGGTACCCCTGGCTCCCCACCTTCCACGACATTCATTTGTCAGCACTTTTTAAGGTCCAGTATTTTCCAGGCATCGGTCTGCTAGGGTCTGTCTCACTGGATTGGGCAGGGACTTTGGTCATGTCAGTGTTGTGTAAGCTATCCAAACAGATGTTTCCAGAGCGCATTATGTAGACGGTCCAACAAAAAGCCCTGGGACAACCGGATAGCCACGTGCAAAAGAATGAAGTTAGACCTGCTTCCTCTCGCATCATATACAAAAATCAATGCAAAATGGACCAAAAGCCTAAATGTAAGAGCTAAAACTCTTGAACTCATAGAAGAAGATGTAAGCATAAATGTCCATGATGTTGGATGAGTCAAAGCCCCCTAGAATATGACACCAAAAGCACAAGCAACAAAAGAAAAAAATTGATCAGCTGGACATCATTACAGAATTACTCTTATGCTTCAAAGGACACCATCAAGCAAGTGAAAAGACAGCCTACGGAATGGGAGAACAGTTTTGCAAACCAGCCACCTGGGAAGGAACTTCTATCTAGAATAGATAAAGAATTGTAACAACTCAATAAGGAAAAGACAACCCAATTGGAAAATGGGCAAAGAACCCGACTCGACATTTTTCCAAAGAAGATAAACAAGTGGTCAATAAGCCCATGAAAAGATATTCAGTGTTAAAAGCCATCAAGAAGATGTAAATCAAAACCACAGTTAGATCCCGATTCACACCCATGAGGATGGCTAGAATCAAGAAGTCAGCTAATAACAAGTGTTGGCAAGAATGTGGAGAAATAGGAAAGCGTGGACATTGTTGGTGGGAACATAGATTGGCACAGCCACTGGGGCAAAGAATCTGGCTGTTTCTCAAAAAGTTAATTGTAGAGTTACCATAAGACTGGCCAATCCCACTCCTGGGTGTATATCCAAGAGAAATAAGAGTGTTCACAGAAAAACATGTATGCATGTATTCATAGCAGCATTATTCATAATACCCCCAAAGCAGAAATAACCCATAACACAGATGTCCATGAACTGATGAATGGATAAACAAAATGTTGTCTCTCCATCCAATCAAATACTATATAGCAATAAAAGGAATGAAGCACTGATACACACTACAACACGATGAACCTTGAAAACATTATGTAGGCACACATTATATGCGTGTGTATCTAATGTATATATACACAAAAGGTCACATGTTATATGATTCCATGTATATGAAATGTCCAGAATTGGCAAATCACAGAGATAGAGAGTAGATTAGAGGCTGCCTAGGGCTGAGATGGTTGGGGAGAAATGGGGAGTGAGTGCTAATAAGTACATGGTTTCTTGTTGGGGTGATAATAATGTTCTAAATTGATATTGGTGATCGTCGCATCACCCAGTGAACGCACTAGAAACCAATGAATTTTACACTTTTTTTTTAAAGTTTTTATTTATTTATTTATTTGAGACAGAGAGAGAGAGACAGAGAGCAGGAGCGGGGAGGGAGAGGGAGAAGCAGACTCCCCACTGAGCAGGGATCCCGACATGGGACTCGATCCCAGGACCTGGAATCAGAACCTGAGCTAAAGGCAGACGCTTAGCCGACTGAGCCACCCAGGTACCCTGGATTTTACACTTTAAATGGGTGAATTAGATAGTATGTGAATTATATTTTAGTAAAGCTATTAGTAAAAAGTCCTCAAGATCCTGGACAATCAGGAGGGTTGAGAGGCTAGAAAGTGATCATTTGTGGTAGGCAGAATAATGACTCCCTGAAGATGTCCAGGCCCTAATGTCTGGACCTTGTAAAAATGTCACCTTATGTGGCAAAAGGGACTTTGCAGATGTGACTAAGGATATGGACTCTGAAAATGGGATATTATCCTGGTTTATTCGAGTGTGCCCAGTCTAATCATGTGAGTTCTTAAAGGAAGAGGACTTAAAAAAAATGGGGTGCCTGGATGGTGCGGTTGGTTAAGCGTCTGACTCTTGATTTCAGCTCAGGTCGTGATCTCAGGGTCATGGGTTCAAGCCCGGGGCTCCATGCTCAGCAGGGAGTCTGCTTCTCTCTCTCTCTCTCTCTCCCTCTCCCTCTGCCCCTCCCCCTGTTCTCTCTACCAAATAAATAAATAAATCTTAAAAAAAAAAAAAAAAAGCAGAGGCCTTTCTCAGAAGGGTCAGAGAGATGAGCCCAAAAAAGGAGGAAAGATCAAAGCACTCAACCTTCTGTGGCTGGCTTTGAAGACTGAGGAAGGGGACCATAAGCCAGGGAATGTGGTAGCTTCTAGAAGCTGGGAGTGGCCCTCAGCTGACAGCCAGCAAGGGAACAGGGATCTCAGTCCTAAGCCACAAGGAACTGAGTTCTGGCAGCATCCACATGAGCAAGGAAAGGGCTTCCTAGGAAGAAACACAGCCTTGCAGCCCCAGGGTGTTAGTCCACTGAGACCCTTGCTGGACTTCTGATCTACAGGGCTGTGAGATAACACGTTTGTGTTGTTTAAGTCACTAAATGGTGGTAAATTGTCATAGCAGCAGTAGAAACACAATACGGAGCTACTTCATGTGGACTTTATGAAGCCAATCTTTAGGTGGAAAAAAAGTGCTGAGCTTTCTCATGTCTGGGGATGAAAAGATCTACTTGTAGCTGAAAATCCACAACACCTGTTCTCCCCCCTCCCCACCTGGTGCAAAACACCAAGTGAACGAGAGGAGCTGACTTAGTGAGTGGTTCTGAAAATAGAAACTGCAACGTGATTTTATTTCTAACTCCACAGACATCTCTTGTGAGTCATTCATCTTTCTGGGTCTCACTTTCCATGTCTGTGAAGCAGGCTGAGTTAACCCTGACTTCTGCCTACCCCACAGTTTAGGAAGATGAAAAAATCAGCTTTACGAAGAGAGCCGTAGGGTGTTCCTTGAGAAGTGGGAAGCCACAGACGCGGTCTGGGTCTCAGGAGGCCCCACGGGGCATTGCTCCTTTCTTCTGACTTCCTTTAGAGGATTTGGGGCACAGCTGGTCCCCCGTGGTGTAGGCTGGAGTGTCTTGTAGCTGCTGCTAGCACAGAAATGAGAAAAGCTCCAGGGAGGCAAATGTGCAGAAGCCAGTCACAGGCCCAAATGGAAAAGGTTTTAAATTTGTGCGTTTGCCGGGGGGGGGGCAATAGTCTTGCACCTGGATGAGACCAAATTGTTTTCATGATGGAAAGAAAGCAAAGCAATGGTCCAGATCAGACTAGAAGGTACAGAGTCAGGACAAGCCTGAGATAAGGACTTTGAAAGTGAGGGAGGAGGGTAGAGAAATGAAAACGTCTCAGGGATGTGTGGGAGTGGAAGGACCAGCAGATAGATCAGTTGGGACATCTTAGGCTCATTTCCCATCACTCTGCAGACCCTGTCCCACTGACTTAAGAGGACACACGCATTTTCTTAGTAAGCTGCTTACAACTGGGGCACCTGGGTGGCTCAGTTGGTTAAGCGGCCGACTCTTGCTTTCAGCTCAGGCCGTGATCTTGGAATGGTTGGATCAAGCCCCTTGTGTATTTGGGCCGGGGGGGCGGGGCGGTCCACACTCAGTGGGGAGTCTGCTTGAGGATTCTCTCTCCCACTCCCTCTGCTCCTCCTTCTGCTTGTATGTGCATGCACTCTCTCTCTAAGATAAATTAATAAATCATTTTTAAAAAGCTGCTTACGATTGACTTGGCTATGAGATATTATTTATTTATTTATTAAAGATTTTATTTATTTATTTGAGAGAGAGAGAGCACAAGCAGGGGGAGTGGGAGAGGGAGAAGCAGGCTTCCCGCGGAGCAGGGAGCCTGATGCGGGGCTCGATCCCAGGACCCTGGGATCACGACCTGAGTCGAAGGCAAACGCTTAACCAACTGAGCCACCCAGGTGCCCCCATGGGATATTTTTGAAGATGCCCTCAAGGTACCCACAGATCATCCTTGTGATGGCTGTATTAGAACCTGGGAAACATCCCCTGGGCTCATCTCAGTTTTTGAGCACCTCCTTCTCTCAAGTTTACACAGTTGTACCAGGCACAGTGCACCCAGGGTTACAGAACATGGGAAGGGCTCTCGGCTAACAGTCCTAGCATCATCCAGACTGGTTTGGCTGGCCCCTGCCCCAGACCCTCCTGCCTACTTCCAGCCCAGTGGGTACCTGGCTCCTTGACCCTCCACCCAGGTCCCACCCAGTATGGCCTTAATTCTTCCTGAGGCCTGGCAGCTCCCGGCAGGCCCCCAGATGGGCCCCTGGCCTTGGTGAAGTGGGGCCCTGCCCCCTTCAGCTTCCCAGCCTTCCTGGAACCCTCTTGCCCAATATCGTGTGTGGTAATCATGCCCTTTGGCCCCACTCAGTTTTGCTGGCCACTGCCAAGTTCCCTCTGCCAGTTCTCAATGCTCTACCTCTAATGGAACCTTCATGAAATAAAAAGCTGCTACAAGCTTTTCTTCTCCAATCAGAATCCCTCTCCTGGGTGGTCTGCACTCTTCAGCAGAAGTGACCATGCATCCTCCTGTCCCTGTGTTGGGAGGAAGGTGGGTCTGGAGAAGGGACAGAGCTAAGATGCTCCAGGAGTAGGGACGGGGGTTAGGGGGTCTACATCCAGGAAGTGGTCCTGGGTGGCTCTGCCTTCATTAACCCGAGGCCACTCAGGATCTTCACTCAGGAAGGAGGAGCTGCTTCTCTCATGGCGGGGTGCCACTCGGGGCGCTGAGAGCCCAGTGGGGCTGGGAGCAAAGCAGGCGCGAGGTTGCTGCGGGGTGAGGGTCAGATACTGCACGACATTGGTGAGGACAGGGGTAGAGGGTGGCGCGTACCACCCACTGAGTGCTGAAAGAAGCAGCTGACCACGTCATCTCATGTACACACCCCGCCACCAGCCTACAGGGAAGGCCTAGTCCCATTTACTGTCTTGCAAATAAAGCCACACGGGTGCAAGCTCCCATTTACTGAGTACTTGTCGCAGGCCGGGTCACCGCTGAGGCACACCGTCTCCTGGTCCCTATTGTACAGGGTTGGGTCTTCAAGGTCACAGGGGTGGAAGCAGAGACGGCCACAGCGCGCTCTGCGACCCCTAAGTCCCCACTTCGGGGCGCTGGAAGTGGGATGAACCCAGCGGCTCGTTGTACAGACGGAGAAAAGCAAGGCCTGAGGAGGTCAGGTAACCTGTTCCAGGTCCCACAGCTCAGGCCAGATGCTGGGGAGGACCCAGCCACCCGGCCGCCCGGCTTCCTCCATGACACAACCACTTCCCCCGGCCACTCGAGCGTCTCACAGGGAGCCCCTCGGAAGCCCCGCAGCACCCAGCGCGGCCGACCGGACCGCGGAGAGCCGCTTGCCCGCCCACTTGGCTCTGAAGTCCCGCCCTATCCACGCTAACCAAGAAACCGTTCGGGAGGCCCCGCCTCCCCCCACCCTCCGGGCGACCCCGAGCTAGGGGGCGTGGTTTCGCGTGCGCCTCCGCCCCGCGCCCCTCGCCCGGGAGCCGACTGCGCGCGCGCGCGCCGAGGCCGCGGTGGTCTGGGGACCCCCCGCGCTGCCGGGCCTGACGAGGCTCGGGTCGGGCAGGGAAGGGGCGGCCGGGCGGACTTGGCCCCGCGCCCTCCGCCCCCGTCGCCCCCGGCTCCTCTCGGCGAAACCCGAGCGCGCGTCCGACGCGGGGCCGCGTGACGCGCACCTGTCGGGGCGGGCCGCGCCTGCGGAAGAGGATGCGCGGGGCCCCAGCCTGGCCCGAGCCCGGCCCGTCGCGCCGCGCGCCCCGCGCCGCCGCCGACATTTCCCGGAGAAGCGGCCGGCTCTGACGGGCGAGATGAAGTAAGCTGCCTCCCCCGCTGGGTCTCCGGCTGCTTCGGCCGCGGGCGTTGTTGGTAGGCGGCCGGCGGCTGCGCGCCCGCGCGGGGCCGAGCCCGAGATCGCTGGGCCCCGCGGCCCGGGAGGCTGGGCGCGCGCGGCGGGAGCTCCTCGGGCCTTTTGCCGGGAATCATCTCGCGTCTGTGCTCGGACTCCGGCTCCGGCGGGGGCCACAGCCCGCCCGAGTTCCCTCCCAGCCCCGCGCCCTCAAAATATCGTTCACTTCCTCCCCTGCAGATCCCTTGGCTGCAGGGGGCAGCCAGGCCCCTCGAGGCTAGTTAGAAGGGCCAGCGGCGTTCCTTTTCCTAGGCTTTCTGGAAGTTGGTTCAGTGAGAGGAGGAACTCCCGGTGCTTTTTTTCCCCTGGGATCAGCTTCATCTTTGGCATTAGCCCTCAGGTTCCAATCAGCGTTTGCAAGACACCGATCCAGTGAATAGTTTTCCAGAAGTGGATCTATCTGCATCCCTGAAAATCAGCTCACTTAAACTTGAATGTAGTCGGAAATGAGAACTTCTGGAAAGAACATAGACCTAAATTCTTTGCCCACCCAACCCCCTGTCCTCCCAACGGGGCCTGTGGCTCATGAAAGGGAACAAATTAGGGGAGACTGGTGTAGAGTGGGCATATTTTAAATTATTTTCTACATTCTCTGCAGTGATGGCTGGTGCTTAGACTTTTTGAGCTTATGAGGCTAATCTTTTGGTAAGTTTTAGGACCACCTGAGATAAAAATGCTCCTTGTTTGGCATGAACAGAGCTCATTTCTCAGAGTACTTTGTGAAACTTTTCTTTGAGGTACATGACTGCCCCACAAATAACCACTCTAGGCAAACATTCAAGTTATTTTTATCCAAATACTGGGGTTCACTAAGTTACTCTTACAGTCAGATGGTTTTAGGTCATCTAAAAGGGAAGCCAAGAGGCACCTTTGGTCATCAGTGGCCTAGCCACTTCTCACTTTATTCATGGAATTTGAACAAGGTAAGATGTCATTGATGCCAGATTTCCCCGTGATTTCTACCAGACCCTAACCCAGGGGCAGAGCAGGAAGTCTCGTTTTGCTTTTTGCTTCCTTGAGTTGGGAGCCAGGTGGCTCTCTGTCTGGGAGAGCTCTTAACACTATTGCCCCCTAAAGTATTTTCACAGCCATGATCTGGGTTTTTTTGGCCCAGTGTTGAAATGAGGCAGATGGATCCCCATTTCACAACTGGAGAAGAGGCCCTGGGTAGTTAGGTGAAAGGCCTATGGCTACAGAGTGAAGGGGTTTATGCCCCTATTCTTTAGGCCAGATTATAAATCCCTCAAGGGCTGGAGTGGGGACTTTGAACCTTTTTAGCATGATATTTCTTTGATTTTTCATCAGTATGATTGGAAGGTCATGAAGCTGTTGATGAGCTGTTCCTTGGCATTTTTTCTGTTGTGGGCTGCTTAATTAATCTTGTAGCAGTTCCAAGAAGCTAGCAAGAAAAGTACCTTTACCCATGATGCTGTTGGTTTAATAATGATAGAAGCTAACATTTCTCGGGCGCTTGCTGTATGCCAAGTATCTGCCACGTGCTTTATATGGATTGCCTCATTTTGCGCTTCTTATCGACTTGTTTTCCTACTCTGTGGTTGCAACACGTGAGAGAAGTAGACTATATACACCACCGTTGTTCCAGTCTCTTAGAGGAGCAGAATCGGTGTCCACACCAATACAGTGTTTTAAATTTCACCGCTTGGGGTTGTGGTCCGCGTTTTCCTGGTAGGTGGGAGGTCAGTGCTGAAGCCAGACTGCCCGCATTCACATCTGATCACCTCTGAGCTGCCCGTCCTTCAGTCATTTTCCCCTGTGCCACCTTGGTTTCCTCTGTACTCATTCTAAAAATGGGCATAATAGTGGTACCTGTCTCATAGGTTTTGGCAAGAATTTAACTCCAGGGATAAATGTGAAGCTCTCGTATCCGGTGTATAGTGAAATACTTGTAAATGTCTCTTTTATTATTAATAGTGTGACAGGAAGCTGTGTACTATGTCACAGCACTCGAGGTCAGCAGGAGGCGTGTCTTCCTTCATGCCACCATTCCGATGCAGAGAGCACCTGCACAGGTGACAGGGGTCTTCTACAGATGGGGTTTATTTGTTCGTTCAGCACATACTTAGAGTGCACCTTCTGTGTGCCGGGCCCTGTTTTGGATACTGAAGATAAGCACAAAACCCCCTGCCCTGGTCGGCACTCACATTCTTGAGGGGAGGGGCAACAGAGAATAAACCCAACAAATACACTTTCCACAGACAGTATATTAGAGACTGATACGTACTGCGGAGAGAAAGCAGGGAGTGAGATGGAGGTGGGAGGTTTGCGGTTTTACGGAGTCGGCTGAGGAAGCCTCACGGAGAAGGTGACATTTCAACAAAGAATTCAAGTCAGTGAGGGAGTGAACCGCGTGGACATCGGCAGGGAAAAGTAGGCCAGGCAGAGCAAACAGCAAGTACAAAGGCCCTGAGGTAGGAGGATGGGAGGCTGGAGCCCAGAGAGGGGCAACTGGCAGAAGAGATCAAGGAGGTAATGGGTAGGAGGCCATAAAAAGGCCACTGAGCGTCTTGTTCAGGGAAGAGCAGAAACGGGAGGCCAATTAGGTGGTTCCTACAGTAATCCAGACAGAGGCGATGGTGGTTAGAAGCAGAGTGCAGTTGTGGAAGGTGGTGAGTAGTTGTTTTTTTTGATGATAGAAATTACAGGATTTCCTAACAGATTGGATGACACCCCCCCCCCAAGTTTCTGCCCTCAGCACCTGGAAGGTTAGAGTTGCCATTTACTGAGGCTGGGGAAATCTGCATCTGGAGCAGGTTGGCGGAGAAGTCCGTTCCATTTTGAACATAGTGAGTCTCGTGGGCATCCAGCTAACGGTGTCAGAGTAGCAGCGGATTGGCTGAGCCTGGAGTTGAGGGGCAGAAAGCCTGGAATGGAGATGAAGACCTGGTGGTGTGTGCTGGTAAATGTGTAACGACTCCGGAGGGTGGGGGTTGGTGATGGGGAGGAAGCCTGATTTACAGCATTTGCCAGTATCTGTGGTGCAATATTCCTGCGCTGGCCATTGCAAACACCCCAGTACAGAATATCTTCATCTTACAGATACAGTAGATGTCAATAATGTCAAGAGCACAGGTGGAGAGTAAAATGTAGTCAAATAATTAGGAAATGATGAGCAATAATAAGTATTTATTGCTTTTGTTTTTAATACAATTTATTTGGTTATAAACTTGTGCGATTTGGTTTTTAATAATGGCTGTGTTTAATAGCTGGCTTGAAAAATTCCTGCAAATGCAGCAGTTGAATCTTGTGTGCGGTACAAGGCGGCTGCAGCACCCCCCGGGGTCACAGGGACCCGAGGCACCTAAAGAGGTGATGGGTCTAAGGATTCTCTGAGATCAGGGAGGGAAAGGGGCCCCAGAGTCTGATCTTGCAACTCTTGTCCCCAGTCTAGCCCCAAGGGGAACAAGTAGGGAAGGGGTACAGGTCTCACAGCAGCTGAAGGGCTTGGCTTGCATGGCCGTGTTTGGTGCCCATGGGCCCGAACAAGGAGAGTGCAGGAAAAACGCTTGAGTGAGTGATTATAGAGGGGACTGGGCACATCCCCTCCCGCTTTGGTTAGAAATGATCTTCAGTTTGAACTCTTGTTTACTCCCACATGTTCTTTCGACAGTTCCAAACTCCCAGGCTGTGATTTGAAGAAAACTTCCCTCCTTCCTGCTTGGCAAACAGAAGGTAGAGGTCAGAGGTGTCAGTGTGGCATGGGGAAAGGGAACAGGGCTGCAGCAGCCACTGACCTTTAGCTCCCCGCTCCTTTCTCCCGCCCCTTGTGTGCTGGGAAGAGAGGACCAGAGCTGTTTCCTCCTGTGGTTTACCAGACACCGCCCTGCCCCCGGAGCCCCAGCACACGCTGCGTCCGTGCTAGGACGGGTCAGGCCCGGCTGCAGGGGTGCTCCCCGGAAACAAAGACTGGAACCCTGATTCTGATCCAAACCCTCCGGCTGGCCAGGTCAGCGCTCCCAGCTTTGGGAATGTTGGCAGAGCTGTACTTTAAAAGGTGAGTCCCCCAGGATGCCTGACGGGCACCCCTCCGGCTGGGTTGGGGGCCTGAAAGCTGCCCAGGGCTGTGGCCATGTGCCCCGTCAGGCCTGCCGCCAAGATGAGCCTGTCCGAAGAAGGTCTTTTCTCCTCCCCGGAGGCGGCCCCCACGGCACCTGCGCTTCCGGGGTGTAGTGTGTTTCTGGCAAGTACCTTCAATAAGAATTGTTGTAAATGAAATTGCACCCTCCACACGCTTAAGTTAGGGCTACAGAGAGTTTTGTCTGAGCTTCTGAGTGACACGTAGTTATCAGCCCCTCATTTCCTGTTGAGTCCTCTTTCCCTGGCCCTGCCGCCCGCCCAGGTCTAAGGTGCTGAGCCCTGAACTGCCCCTTGCAAAGGCGGAGCGCTGGCATCTCCCTGATAATAGAGGGCTTGTCCCCCTCCATGGGGAGCACGCGATCTGGGGGCAGCGAAGGGGCTGTCCTCCAGCGAAGCCTCTTCTGTCGCAGACGAGGAACCAAGGCCTAGGCCGGAGCTCCTCAAACTTTTCACCAGTGGTTTTCTTATTTACTTACTCATTAAAAACAGAAGCCGTTCACGGCAGTGCCAGCTGTTGGAAGGCCACCTCCGTGCTCGGGGCTCACTTCAGCGTGTAACTTTAGGAGGCGTCCTTGGGCCGGTCCTCCGGGAGCCGGTGCAGAGGTGGGAGGCCATGCCGCAGACGGCCCCGGGGGATGCGTGCGAGCCATCTGCTTTCCCTGTTGCCTCACCCCTGCTCGTGGGCTGGGGCCCCGTTCTTTTTTCTTTTTTTTTTTTTAAGATTTTTATTTATTTGACAGAGACAGCGAGAGCAGGAACACAAGCAGGGGGAGTGGGAGAGGGAGAAGCAGGCTCCCCGCCGAGCAGGGAGCCCGATGCGGGGCTCGATCCCAGGACCCTGAGATCATGACCTGAGCCGAAGGCAGCCCCTTAACCGACTGAGCCACCCAGGCGCCCCTGGGGCCCCGTTCTTGACTTGGGTGGGCGGCTTCTCTGAGCCTGTTTGTGTCCCTGTCGGGGCAGCGGGGAGGACAGCTGTACCCGTTGCTGTCTGCCCCCCCTCAGGGCAGGGCGTCGGGCCCGGGCTGGGAGTGGGACGTGAGAGCCAGTTTGCTCCTCCGCGCTGCCTCCTGCAGCCCCCGAGAGCAGGGGCGTGCGCAGGTTCTCCCGACAGCAGTGGCCTTGTGCCCTTCGGAGCCACGAGGGGCCTTCCGTTTAGCAAAGGTGGTTAACATCTGCATAGGGAGTTGTCACCCGGGTCACCACAGCTCATCCTTCCAACCCCCCTTTTAGTTCGGTGCTATTGGCCCTGTTTCATAGTTAGGAAATGTGGGCCCAAACTGAGTAGGTGACTTAAGTAGATCCCACAGCTGGGAGGAGGTCTTGAGCCTGGTCCTCTGCCCCAAGTGCCACGTTCCCCCATTTGACTGAGGAAGCTGCTGAGCACAGTGACTGGGGGCTCCGGCTTTGGGACATGCCGATTCTGCAGTCTTCCGGGGTGGGGGTCGAGGTACTGGCCCTTGGGGCTCTCTCGCCTGCCTGTCCGGGCTCTGAGGTTCCTGAGCTCCTCCTCTTGTGCCCGGCACGTCCAGGGCCCTGGCTGCCCGTACCGGATCAGGAGCTCTGAGATGCAGCTTGCCAGCTGGAGGCTCCTCCTTCTCCAGGCTGTTCTCTGGGCTTCAGATTTCTCGTTGCCTCTTTCCCGCACTGACCTTGCAGCTTTTTCTTCCCTCCAGACAGGGGCGATTGCCAGTTCAGGAAGAAATGCATGAAGGGCCAAGGACGGGGATTGGGAAGCAGGAGAAGAAAGTAGAGTGGTCCTGTGGCCCATCTGATTTGGGAGTGAGTGTGCAGGTGAAGGGAGTGGACGGGGAAGCCTGGGAGGCCACGCAGCTGGTCCCTGGATCCTCCGGTTAAAGCCCCAGTAGTGGAAATGTCTGGTATGCAGATACTGCTGTTGGACCCTCACCTTGGTTTGGCTGCTGACTGAGAGAGATGAGGAAGAAGCAGAGGGAGAAGTGGGGTGCGGGGTGCTGCTGTCAGTCAGAGGGCAGCTCCGGTCCCTCAAGATGGAGGACAGTATAGGGATGCAGGAAGGTAGGCTGGCCAGGTATCTCTCTAAACCTCAGTTTCCCTACCCGAACAACAGATTAGAGCCTCATCGTTGAGGGTCGCGTTACTCCTTCATCTGGAAACGCCTGCTGTCAGTAATCTTGAATCCTCCTTCCCTGCTCCAGCGCCCCAGGCTGGGCTCCATTGTCCCACTATTTCTGAGAGCCGAGTTGCTGACCATGATTACTTTCCCCGTCACCACTTCTCCCTTTCCCTCAAAGCACGGGCCTTGCTGGGAAACTGGAACAGGAGAGCCGCAGAGTAAGAATGGGGCACATTAAGCCCCACAGCCTTGGTCAGAACAGAAGGCAAGTGAAAGCAAGGCCTCTGGTGCATTTGTGGCAGGTCCGAGGCCTCTGCCCTTTCATACGTGTCAGCTGCTTTAAATGAGGCTGGAAACCAGCCAAGATGTGAGGCTCCCCTCGGGGAGGCTGCGGCATGCGCTTGCGGGGTGGCAGCGTGGGGGCCAGAGAGCCTGGTGCCTTTCCGGCTCCCCGCTTCCTCTCCCGGGCCCCTTCACCACCCGAGCCTCAGCTTTGCTCCCTGCAGAAGGGAAGCGATCATAGTATCCACTCCACTGGTGTTTTTTCAGAGCTTTTCTCTGGACGCACTAGATCTTCTGCGCATAAGGACTTAGTTCAGTGTTGATGTTGTCATTTGCAGACCACATTGCTTCTGTAGTCCTTCCTGGGTGGTAGGCGGTGTCCTGAGCATTTATAAATACTAACTCATTTGTCCTTATACTAACCGTATGGCGTAGGTCACTGTTACCCCCACTTCAGATGAGGAAACTGAGGTATGGAGAGGCTAAGTAATTGTCCAAGGTCCAACAGTAAGGAGTTGAGCTGGGATTCAACCTCAGTCGGTTCCAGAGACTATGTTTTTATTTTATTATTTTATTTTAATTAATTAGTTAATTTAAAGTAGGACTCACACCCAGCATGGAGCCCAGTGTGGGGCCTGAGCTCATGTCCCTGAGACCAAGACCTGAGCTGAGACCAAGAGTTGGACGGACTCTTAACTGACTGAGCCACCCAGGCGCCCCCAGCGTCTATGTTTTTGATCACTACACTGTAGCAGTTACTAGTCATTGTTTTGTGCTTGGAGCCCAGTGGACATGGGAAAAGCAAAGGGAGGAGTGAGAGGGGCTGAGCATATCTTCTCGTAGTTCCAGCCATCACCGGAGGGCCTGCTGCCTATTCCTGAGCTGCCCCGATGGTCCTGGTGCCCTGCGCTCATGGACGAGACTGGCCGTGGTCAGAGAGTGGACAGCTCCAATCCCGTGGCCGCCCTGCGGGCCTCCCTGGTGCTTCCTGCAGCACAGTGGCCCGTCTCTAGCAAGTGGCCTACCACCTTCCCGGCCATAGTCCCTGTTTACAGGGTAGGCTACCCACCAGCTTCCTGGCACAGAAGCCAAGCTGCTGCGGAGGGAGGGGCAAGCTATGGGATTATAACATTTTTCTGAGAAAAAACACGTGGTGGTTTTTTGCCAGGCAGGAAATGTTTGATAGCCTAGAGATGTGTTTACCTCCACATCCCAGCCACCTGAACCATGTCTGATCCTTCCTTGTTCCTTGTCTGTCTTACCTCTGCCCAGGCGCCCTGGCTGTTGGAAGATGCTCACAGTGGCGATGTGCATGGCCTTTGTGGCTTGCCTGCAGGCCCAGGAGCTCCAGGGACATGTCTCCGTTATCCTGCTGGGAGCGACTGGGGACCTGGCCAAAAAATACTTATGGCAGGGACTGTTCCAGCTGTACCTGGATGAGGTGGGGAAGGGCTACAGTTTCAGCTTCCATGGGGCTGCCCTCACGTCCACCAAGCAGGGCCAGGAGTTCATCACCAAGGTCCTGGAGTCCCTCTCCTGCCCCGAGGACATGGTGCCCGGGCGCTGTGCCCAACTCAGGGGCCAGTTCCAGCAGCTGAGCCAATACCGCCATCTGAGGACGAGTGAAGACTACATGGCCCTGAGCAAGGACATTGAAGCACAGCTCGAACACAAAGGCCTCCGGGAGGCCGGCAGGGTTTTCTACTTCTCGGTGCCACCCTTCGCCTATGCGGATATTGCTCGCAGCATCAACAGCAGCTGCCGCCCGGGCCCGGGTGCCTGGCTGCGGGTTGTCCTGGAGAAGCCCTTTGGCCACGACCGCCTCTCAGCCCAGCAGCTGGCCACGGAACTTGGGAGCTTTTTCCAAGAGGAGGAGATGTACCGGGTGGACCATTACCTGGGCAAGCAGGTGAGCTTCAGCGGGGAGCTTGCCAGGGTTGGAGTGAGCTGGACGTGGGTGGACCCCATGGACAGAGCCACACTGGTGCTTGTGGGATGAGGCCCCGAGCCATTGTGAAATCGGAGCTCCCGTGGTTGTCCTAAAGGTGGGCAAGTGGTGAGAGGCTGAAGGAAAAGCCGAGCAGCAAGGGCAGGATGCGTGGCCCTTGTGCACGCAGCCAGAGCTTTGTTTCTCATTGCCCTGAGTCCTCTGTGCAGGTGTCGGCCTGGCTTCCAGTGGGTCGTGGTGTGGGAACTAACTTCACACCCATCTGCCCTTTTTCAGTATCTCTGTCTTCCTGAGTTTTGTTTTGAGCCAGAAGGCTGGTAACAAGATCCTACAGTGAGCAGGGACCCTAAGTCCATTCTTCCCAGCCAGGTTCTGTGGAGCCTGGGGCTGAGCTCCTGGGTGATGCGGGCCGGCTGGCCACTTCACTCTGAGCATGCCCTCCGAGTGCCTCCGGAACATCTTTTCCTAGAAACCGCAGCAGAGGGCATACTGCGCGGTCTTCTCTGGTGTGGACCAGGCTGGTGAACCCAGGACCCTGTGGGTGGGCACCTCATAGTCTTCCAGGACAGAGGCATCACCTTCTAGCCAGCCCTGTTTGGAGCTGCAAGGTTCCCAGAGTGTGCCTCAGACCTGCATCTGACCTGGTGAGGTGTTCTCTTGTTTCTGGGAAAATGAGAAGAGAACACTTCCTGAATGTATCCAGTCTGAAGTTTTTCTTGCTCCATTTTTGGTGTTAAAATATCTTTCATGAAAAGTTGACGGTAATAGAAGGTAAGTAATCTTAAATATTTTTTTTTCCTTGCAAAATAAAAAGCTGGATACCCTTGTGGAGGTCACTTAACAGTTTTTGGAGTCTGTATGGAGCTGTGAAGTCCTAAGGCCCAGGGACAATGGCGCCTGAAAGCATCTTCTCTGAGCAGGGTTAGAGAAGTTGGGGCCTTTCCTTAGGGTCAGGATTCCTTCTTCACCCTGAGAACCGGCAGCATAACCGGTCTCCTTCCCTGGCAGGCCGTTGCTCAGATCCTGCCTTTCCGAGACCAGAACCGCAAGGCCTTGGACGGCCTCTGGAACCGGCACCACGTGGAGCGGGTGGAGATCGTCATGAAGGAGACCGTGGATGCAGAGGGTGCGTGAGTGGTCCCCCCGCTCCGAGGCCCCCACCTGCCCTGCGCCTGGTGAGGTGTTGGGTCAGGCAGGGCTGGAGGATCTCTGCCCAGCGTCTGCGCCTTGGCTGGTGCTTCTCAGAGGGAGGTTTGTGCTGGCGTGTGGTCTCCCTCCAGGGCCTGCCGTGTGCCCAGGTCTGGACCGTGCTAACCCCTGGGGGGTCTGCAGGCAGAGCCCCGCGTGGTGCTCCCTGCCTTCAGGGAACACAGACCTGGCAGGTAACCTGAGTCTTACGTGGACGTGGTGCAGACCCTCCGAGCTGCGTGAGGGCTCCTCAGACTTTGTGCAGGTGGCACCGTCTGCCTCGAGGCTTCTCCTCACCTGCTCCTCACCTCCATCCCTCCTGTTTGTCGGTTCCTAGCTCGGCTGCCGCTCTCTCGGGGAGCTTTGCTCAGGGGCCTGCTCGACAAGGTCCACTCCCCTCAGGCCCTCAGAGCGCCACGTGCCTCCCTTCTCCGCCCTCCAGGCTTTCCTGGGTCTCCTCTGGGCCCAGTGCGCCTCTCTCACCAGACCCTGGGCGCCGGGCCCCTCTCTGGCTCCCGGCACCACGTCAGACGTCCGAATAAACACCGAACGAATGAGCAGTGGTGACCTGGGGGCGTGGGGCCTGTCCCTGCCGGGTGGCCTCAACCCATCACTTGCTCATCGGTGAGGTGGCATGTCGATGCCAGCAGCAGCCCCTGAGGCTCCCCGGGGCTCCCCACCTGTTGGGAGCGTGTTGTTATGGTCAAGGCGTCCGTTCTTACCCAAGACAGTAAAAGCTAATTCTTCTTATGTCAGTCCCCCCAGTGGCCGAATGAGCTGGGTCCTATTGTTAGCTCCCACCTACAGATGTGGTTTGGTGATGTGCCCAAGGTCCCGGGGCAGGAAGTGGTGGGGCCAGGTCCTCGGGGTATGGTCTGGCTCTGCACCCAGTCCGTCCCGCTCGCTGCTCTCTGCAGTCTGAGCTGGAGTGCCCGGGGCCACTGTCCCCACCCCACAGTGTGCCCCTGGGCCTTCAGACCCAGATGGGGGTCTGGGAGGTCTGTCTCCTTCTATTTGCCTTTTCCTCTTCTTCTTTCTCCTTCCCTTGGTTGCTCTCTCCAGCTTCTCTCCCTTCCTCTTCAAGTGTGTATCCAGTGCTGGAGGCTCTGTGTGAGGGTGTGAGGTTCACTGGGAGAGGGTATCTTGGTACAGACTCCAAAATGAGTGACACAGGCAGGCAGTGGGGGGTGGGGGCCTGGGGCCGGGCTCCGTGAGCCAGGCCTGAGGGCATTGCTGTCCTTGAGGGGCGCTCGCTTTCTCCAATCCGGAGCCCATACCAGAACAGAGGCCCTCTCCCCACTGCACTGAGCCTTTGTGGGTCTCAGGAACCTGCCCTGACCCTTCCATATTTCCCTCCTGTCCTCAGCAGGGGCTCAGGGGAGGGTTTCCTCCTCGTGCCTGTGTCCTTGTGGGGGTGAGCGCTGGGCCTTGCTCTTGCTTCATCTGCAGAGAGGTGAACTTCAGATCTGGCGCTGAGAGCGTGGGGCGGGATGGGAAGGTGCCGCTGTCACCCTTCTGTAGGCCGGCTCCAGTCTCTGCCTGGACTTGGCTCAGCCACCGGCAGGGCTGGGACACCGGGACCTCCCCTGCCGCCCCCGTTTCTGGCAAGTAGTTCCTGTGCCCACCCTGGGCTGGGGAAGAGCTGTGATGTCTGGAGTTACCAGTTGTACTGTTGCCCTTTATTCCTTCCAACCCTCCCACGCCATTTCCCTTTTGGTTTCTGATGTCATTTGTAGGTTTTGTTGTTGTTGTTGTTGTTGTTGTTGTTGTTGTTGTTGTTCGGCGGGATCCCTACGGAGCCAGGGGCCAGGCAAATTGCAGGCCTGCTTATCCCAGCAAAGGTACTTTTGGATTTTGGAGAAAGGAAAGGAGAAGTCACGACAGAAAGGCAGGCAGTGGCCTGGGCAGGTCTATTGGCCAAGGCCTGGCCTGAGGCAGGGGGAAGCTCAGGTTTGGATAGCGGGAGACAGCTGAGGTCCAGGAGGGAGGGCACAGTGGCTCTGCCTTCAGGGCTGCTGGGTGGGACCAGAGCAGAGGCCCAGCTGCCTGCAGGGTGTGGGTTCTGAGGGGAAGGTCTCACTGCTGCCATGACCCAGAGCACAAGACTTTTTTCAGTTCAACCCGGAGGCACAGAGAGACCCAGAGCAGGCAGGCGGCAGGGGACCCACTGGCCCCTGAGGGGCTTGGGACCAGTAAGGGTGTGGCCAGCCGGCTGGGTCAGCTGCCTGTCCTTGTCGGAGATGGCCGGTGGGACTGCAGCTGTCCTGGGGGTTGGATCTCCTTGGTCGGCCTGTTTGCCTGCCAGTTGCATGCTCGGGCCCAGACCAGGGTAACAAGGGCTGACTTCCTGCTACTGTGCTCATCCCCATAGCAACTGGGGCCTCTGGCAACAGTGAGTTCTCCCTGTCGCCTGGGCCTTGGGGACCCAGAAGGATGAGCATTCTCTGCATGCCGAGAAAGTAGCCTGGTGCAGCTCTGGAGGCCCAAACACTGATCCTCACTGTCCCCTCGGGGTGATGCTTTGGAGCCCGTCCCTCAGGGGGCCCCTTATAGACAGACGTTAGTTCAGGCTGGAGAGAGAGGACAGGAGATGTGGGCCCTGCAGCCACCCCCCATGGCCAGGGAGCCCTGTGACCGGCACATCAGGCCTGGGCTGTGCCTTCTCCTGGGACTGGGGGTGGGAAGTGGGCGGGAGGAAGGCCTGCCCTCCTGCGGGGGGTCACGGCGCCTTGCGGTGGTTCCGTGTGCTTAGCGGGCCAGCTGCGGCAGTGAGGCTGGACGTGGCCTGGATGTTTCTGAGGCGGGATTTAGAGCTCAGCAGTCTGACAGGAAGCTTCAGAAGGGCCGATCCCCTCACCGGATCCCCCACCGCTGCCAGGGTCTGCGCAGCCCTTGCAGACTCCTGTGTAGGGAGGCTCCGGAGTGGCCCGGCTCCTGGTGGCACGCCAGGCCTGGGGAACGGAGTGCTCCTGGCCCCGAGCTGCTGCAGGCCCCGGGAAGGGGACTTCTGAGCCGCAAGGTCACCCCCCAAACTTCCGAGTGGGTGAGGCTGGCTGCCCCCCCTCCGCGGCCGTGTGAGCCCGGGCGAGTCTGCTGCAGTGTCCCGGCGCGCACAGCAGGATAGAGACAGCAGGGAGGGGAGAGCATCCTTCCCTGGTCCCAGGGCACCTCCCCCCCGCTCCCCTCAGTCTCGTCTGGGGCACCGCTCTCAGAGTCACAGAAACCCTGGGGGGCCGGGGTCTCCTGAAGCTGCAGCACCCTGGGCTGTACGAGGAGTGACCTTGGCTGGGCCACTCAGCCGCGGGGTAGAGATGACCCCTGCTGGCCCTCATTGTGGCCGCTGGGAGGCCCCGCGGGAAGGAGGGCTGTGTCACGAGTGGCCTGAGGGGCAGCCGTCCGGGCTGGGCTGCCCTCTCTTCTGGGGGCGCGGGAATGTGATCCAAGGTCTGTGGCCCCTCCAAACCCCAGCCTCTGACCACTGCGCCTGTGGCCGCGGGGTCTGTACGGACCCTTGGTGGTTGGCTTCCTGCCAGGGTGTGCTCGGAGCGTCTCTGCATCTCTTTGCTGCCCTACTTTCCCCTCTGGGGGGAAGGCTTTTTTTTTTTTTCTTTTGGCAGGAAGAAAGAGGGAGACTTCCCGAGGGTGGTGTAGCTGTCCCTGCCTGGGAGGGTCCCTGTTCCCACACTGGGGAAGGAGCGTGGTGCATGCTGACCCCTGAGGGTCGGAATGGCCGGGTCGTGCCTCTCACACAGGGACCAAGGCAGCCTGGGTCCTCCCAGGTGCGCGCCACCTGTCCCGCCGTCCAGCCTGGCGTGTCCCCTCCTGCGGGGCTGTCTGCAAGGTGAGCTCAGGGCAGGCTGCCCAGCCTCCGGCCGGCCTGCTCTCTCCTCGGCCCTCCCCGCTTTTTATTTTTAGTTATCCCCAAAGGTATTGGGAGGGAGCACAGCGAGCTTTCAGTTTTGTTGTTCTTAACTCCATGTGTTCCTGGGAAAACCCGGATCTCCCACGGCATGGAGGCAATGGGGAGGGGGTTTCTGGTCCCAGTTGTGAGGGGTGCATCCTCAGCACATCTCTGGATAATGGTGCTGACCCCCATTACTCTTTCTCTCTCTCTCTCTCTCTCGGGGTTGTTTTAAGGATTAAATGAAATCACATACATGGAAATGCTTTACAAATGGAAATGCTGTTCTTCCAAGTCAGCAAGGAGGGGAAGTGGCAGTGTTCGCGCCGTCCCCGTGACTTCTCTGTGACCCGTGCTGGCGGATGAATAGACCCCGAGTTGGTCCGAAACACCCTTTGTGTCCGTCCGTTCCTCACCCAGTATCGTCTCTCTGTCATAGATGTGCGTGAACATGTATTTAAACTTCCGTGTTTCAATAGTCTGTTCAGTGTATAAGTTCTGCATTTCTGTTCAGTTTTGTTTGTATCACGGAAAATGAGTTGCCCTATTATGAGGCATTTTGGCTGTTTTCACTTTTTGCTATTTTATTTATTTATTTATTTATTTTTTTTTTTTTTTAAAGATTTTATTTATTTATTTGAGAGAGAGAATGAGAGAGACAGAGAGCATGAGAAGGAGGAGGGTCAGAGGGAGAAGCAGACTCCCTGCCGAGCAGGGAGCCCGATGCGGGACTCGATCCTGGGACTCCAGGATCATGACCTGAGCCGAAGGCAGTCGCTTAACCAACTGAGCCACCCAGGCGCCCTTCACTTTTTGCTATTTTAAATAGTACGTTGCAAGCTTTTAAAAAATTAGGTTGTAATTCACGTACCATAAAATTTACCCTTTTAAAGTGTACAATTCAGTAGTTGTTAACACATTCACAAAGGTGTTCAACCACTATCATTCTAGAACATTTATGAGCATTTAAAAAAATATTTTTCCTTTGAAGATGGTTATGAAGTGGGGTTACTAGGCCACAAGGTGGAGATGACTTTATAGCTCCTGTTACATCTTATTAGACTGTTTTCTAGAACATCTGCAACAGTGTGTCCATACCTAGTTTTCCTATAGCTTTGCCGGAACCGGGTGCTGCTGTCCCTCCTGTCCTTGCCTGTTTGGGGGGTTTGTGGGAGTCCTCTTTTTTTTTTTTAAGATTTTAAGTAATCTCTACACCCAACGTGGGGCTCAAACTCATAACCCCGAGATCAAGAGTTGCACGTTCTACTGGCTGAGCCAGCCGGGCACCCCGTGGGAGCCTTCTTCAAGGACGCGGGACACAGCTTCTCTCGCCTTCCATGGGATGCTACCCGATGAAGGTTTGAGGGGCAGCACAGCGAGGGGCAAACCGGTGGGTCTTCATGCTGGTGATCCTGTGATCTTGTGATCTTGGGTAGCGCTGGACTTGAGCCATTGGGAAGCCAGGTTTATGGGGGTCTTGCTTCCAGTTGTCCAACCTGGTCGAGCTTTTTTCTGCCCTTGTTTATACATCATTGAGTTTTTCACCCTCAACTTTCAATCTGGGAAAGGATACCAGGAGTCAAAATAGCTCATTTTCAGGAAAAATCAGTCCACGATAATTGGTGGTCACTAGGGAAAAATGGAGTGGTTGGCATGGTCAGGAGAGCCGGCCCCGACTCGACGTCCTGCCTGTGGCTGGCCGCGTGGCTTCTCCCGGAGGGGTGAAAAGGCAGAAGGAACCGGGAAGGGATGGAAGGCTGTGCTAAACACGGGCGCCCCCTGAAGCTTGCAATTAAGGAATAGAGGAAGCTCTCTTTTACACAGCGGGTAGCAAACCTGTGAAATGCAGTCTCCCCATGGATTGAGAGAGGATAAAAATAGGAAGAGGGCTACTGAGGGGTTTGCTAAACTAATGAATAGCAAACAGATAACAGGGCTTTTAAGGACTCTGCTGTGTTCTCTCCCTCAAAAATTCATCTGTTCTTATTCTAACTGGTGTAAGGTGGTATCTCAATGTGGTTTTCATTTGGAGAGGTTGTGGAGAAAGGGGAACCCTCTTACACTGTTGGTGGGAATGCAAGTTGGTACAGCCACTTTGGAAAACAGTGTGGAGGTGCCTCAAAAATTTAAAAATAGAGCTACCCTATGACCCAGCAATTGCACTACTGGGTATTTACCCCAAAGACACAGATGTAGTGAAAAGAAGGGCCATATGCACCCCAATGTTCATAGCAGCAATGTCTGCAATAGCCAAACTGTGGAAAGAGCCGAGATGCCCTTCAACAGATGAATGGATAAAGATGTGGTCCATATATACAATGGACTATTACTCAGCCATCAGAAAGGATGAATACCCAACTTTTACATCAACATGGATGGGACTGGAGGAGATTCTGCTAAGTGAAATAAGTCAAGCAGAGAAAGTCAATTATCATATGGTTTCATTATTTGTGGAACATAAGGAATAGCATGGAGGACATTAGGAGAAGGAAGGGAAAAATGGGGGGGAGAATTGGAGGGAGAGATGAACCGTGAAAGACTATGGACTCTGAGAGACAAACAGGGTTTTAGAGGGGAGTGGGGAGGGGGGATTGGTTAGCCTGGTGATGGGTACTAAGGAGGGCACGTACTGCATGGAGCACTGGGTGTTTTATGAAAACAATGGATCGTGGATCACCATATCAAAAACTAATGATGTATGGTGACTAACATAACATAATAAAATTTTTTTAAAAATTCATCTGTTCTTAAAGCTTTAACTATCCCATTTATACTCTCAAACCTGTAATTCACTGATTCCAGGACATACTTTTTTTTTTTTTTTTTTTACATTTGAACATCTCCGAAGTTGCGTGTACCACTGATGGGGCGCCGTGGTCGACGTGGCCAGCGGCCTGTCCATTTCTTGGTGGTTGTAAAACAGTGATGCTTTCGCCATCGTGGGCATTTTGGATCTGATGAAATCCAGTGTATCCCTGGCATTCGTTGCCTATACAAGCTCGAGTCTTCTACCTCTAGCCGGCCTTCTCGATATTGTCACTGGATGTCACCACTGCAGACTCAGCAAATTTCGAAGATAAACCGTCATTGAATTTCTCTCAGGAAACACCAGCTACGTTTTCTGACTTCTTTATTTCCAGATGATGACGGAGCCCCTCTCTTGCAGCTCCTATAATAATACAGATGCTAGCCGGGATCTACCAGCCACTCCTGTGTGCCAGGCACCGTTCCAAGCCCTGTAGATGTGTTAACTCATTCATGCTCACGGCAGCCCTACAAGGGAGGGGTGCCACTAGCCCCCATTTACGTGTGAGTTAGGGCTGCTCACGTGGGGCTGCAGAGCTGAAAGGCGGCAGAGCGGGTACTTGAACCCTGCACCCTGGCTCCAGAGACCGCACTCCAGGTCACGACTCCGAACGGCCTCTCAGATCCAGCCAGGCCCCACACAGCCTTTCCTCATCCCCTGACTAATGACTGCGTTTTCGCCGTTACTTCATTTGCTGTGGCCCTTGTTACTTCCCGCATTTGCCCCGAATGCTGTCTTGCTGGTTACATCACCACCGGCCCCCTTGCTGTAAGCCCGTCTTGCAGGTAGATTGGAGATGGCCTCTTCCCACGGCACCTCTGGCGTGGTTCCCCTTCCTGCTCTAACACTTGCTTTAAAAAGTCTTATTCGAAATACAGTTCCCCTATCAGACAATTTACCCATTTAAAGCATATAATCCAGGGGATTTTAGAGCATTCACAGCCGTGCATCCACCACAGTCAATCTTAGAAGGTTTTTATCATCCTCAAAAGAAGCCCTGTACCCCTTATCCTCGTCCACATTCCCTCCCAGCCCCACGCAGCCGCCGACCCACTTTCTCTGTCTGTGGATTCCTGCCACATCGTCTAAGTGACCTCACGCAGTGGGTGGCCTTTTGTGTTCAGCTCCTCTCGCTGAGCGCATGGTGTCAGGTGCATCCCTGTGGCCGTGCACACCAGACCTTCTTTCTTTCTTGTGAGTAATATTCAACAGAATATTGGATAGACCACATTTTATTCATCCATTCGTCAGCTGACGGACACTTGGGTTGTTTCTACTCCTCGGCCGTTGGGAGTAGTTCGTGTACGTGTGTCCGCGTGCACGTATGTTTTCATTTCTGTTGCACGTGCACGTAGGAGTGAAATTGCTGGATCACACGGTAATTCTGTTTAACTGAGGTCAAGAACTTTTAACAGCCCCTCGGACTTCTCAGCCTAGTTTCTAAGGCCCTTTCCATCCGTTCTTGATTTCTGCTCTTCTGAATCACAGACTCGCTGCTTCTGCCAGGCCGGGCTTACCATTGTCAGACGAACTGTGTGTTGGGGTCTCTGTCCTCTGGTTCATGATAAGCACCCCAGCTAGGATGTGGCCCAGGGCAGAGTCTGCTCACATATGTATTTCTTTGAGATACACAGTATTTAAAAAAAAAATCAATTATTTGTGCACACTTAAAAATCACGAGATTTCTGGGGCACCTGGGTGGCTCAGTCAGTTAAGCATCTGGTTTTGGTTTCGGCTCAGGTCATGATCTCGAGGTTGTGGGATCGAGCCCCGCGTCGGGCTCTGTGCTCAATGCAGAGTCTGCTTCAGATGCTTCTCAACCATACTGTAAGAACTCTGAAGACCAGAACCCTGTGGGGCTGGGGGAGCCCAGTCATTGTTTCAGTAGGGGGTGCTTTGGGCATTTGGGCTGGCACCATTGGGCTGGATTGTCCTGCTCTTTCAGGGTTTAGCATGGCTGGCCAGAGCTGCACCCTCAGGTTCTGGCTGAGAACAAAAGAGTCAGACTCCTACTACTGAGGACAACGGTGCCTTCCTACAAGCGGGCTCCTGGCTTCATTTCTTGCCCCACGACCCAGGTGCTCCATCAGGTATGACATCATATTGGGCTGCATTCAGGGCACGTTCTGCCAGTCACGGCTGGTCCTCCTTGCCATCCAGCTGGCATGAGTGAGCACCACGGGCCTGGTTGGGGCAGGTGGCTCAGGACTGGTGCCGAGGACCCTGGGTGGCCCCTGTAGGGGAGTGTGCAGGCCCAAGCAGGTCTAAACTAGGGGCCGCTTCTTTCTGCTCCTTTGAATTAAATATTGACTAGATAAAAAAGAATTCTTACTAAATATGTGTAGCATGAAAAAGTACGATATAACAAACACCAGTGTACCCACCAAGCCATTTTTTAAAAAGAGCTTTATTGTGTCCTTCCCCAAATCTTATCCTATTTTCTCTCCTTTACTATTCCAGATTTTGGGTAGGTCACTCCCTTGCTTCTCTTTATTGTTTCTATGTAGGTCTGATTTCCTAGACAATATGTTGTTTAATTTTGAAGACGACACATACTGTATGTGTGCATGTGTGTGTGAGAGAGAGAGAGAGAGAGAGAGAGTGTGGATCTTTTTGTTCCTTTATCCTGCATTTAGGATAACCTCTTCAGATCTGTCTTCCAATGACTGACTCTTTTTACCTGTTTCTAATCCATAAACCCATCCACTGAATTTCTAATTTCCAATTGCATTTTTCATTTATCGAAGTTCTATGTACACCAGTCCTCTTATATCCTGTTTTCAAAATTAGTTTTTATGTTATCAAACCGAGCATGTTTCTTTCTGTCCACATTACGATTTTGCGAGTGTGGACGTTCCTGCTCTCTGCCGTCCGGTGTCCCGTGGCGTGGCCGTGCGGCTGCGTCAGGTGCCAGGCGCACAGTGGTGGCAGACCGGTGAGCCCCCACTCTGCTGGAGCTTCGGATGTGGCAGGGAGAGGACAGACGGACACCGAGTCAGTCAGCCGGGCTTGCGGGAGACAGGGCCCCCAGGAGCGCAGGCCAAGGGGTCCGTGACAGCCTCTAGAAGCCGAGACCTGAGGGACAGGCAGGAGTTACTGGGTGAAGGAACCAGGCCCGAGTTCCAGCTGATCACACAAGGCCTTTGACAGATGATGACTCCTCCTGCCATGATGTCCGGCTCTCTCCGTGACGCTCTGAGTTGGCCTGGGTGTCGGCAAGCTGGCCGAGTATGAACCATGCCCTGTGCCCTATTGTGCATTTGAAGCGTAAGCTGTGAGACTGTGGGATTGTACGTATTTGAGTCACTGCCGATCAGGCCTCATGCTGAGTTCTGGGGGACGCAGAGTGCTGTCGCAAGTGCTGGCCCCGCTCCTGACTTGGCCTGTGCTGGCCTGAGACATTCGACTCTGCCGTCCGGGCTGGAGCAGGCGTGGTGGTGGGAGCTACCCCGCGGGATCCTGGGAGGGCGAGCGGGAGGGGTGCGGTGAGCACCGGGCTGCCACCGTGGGGCTCTGTGCCCCGTGTCCTCGGTGTTATTCTCCCTTACCCGCACAGGGACCCTGTCCACCCGCCAACCTGCTGTCTTCAGCTTAGACACACACAGAACGGAACTCATGGTTCCCCTCAGACTGGTCCTCTCTCGGGGTCCCCCCCACTGCCCATCCTTTGCGTAGGCCCCAATTCTAGCCCCTCCCCTGGGCTCAGGCTTGTCACCAGCGGGCAGCAGCCAGTGACTTCCGATTCCACAACAGATCGTCCACTCCCTCCGGCTCCTCTGCTGCCCCTTCAGCTCCAGCCCGGTTGCCTTCCCTCGGGGCCACTGGCCACCGCGGAGCCTCGTCCTCGGGGTGCCACATAGCCTCCTCGGGGCACCGCATAGCCGCCTCCTTGGGCTCGTTGCTTCTGCATCCGTTCTTCCCCCAGCGGGAATATACACCAGATCTTGTCTTTTCCTGCCTCAGATTCTCCACTCGCTTCCCTGAACGTAGAACCTGGTGCCACCAGCCCCTGCCCTCCTGGCCTCTCCGTCTTGCTCACCCTCCCGTAGACCCCCACAGCCGAGCTCTTTCCTGTCTCGGGGTGTCTGCACCTGAGGCCCCTTCAGCACAGTCTTCCCCTGGCTTTTTGCAGTGCTGACTCTTCAGCCCTCAGAGGGCCCTCTTCTCTCTCTCTGTACTTAGTTTTTCTAAAAGATTTTATTTATTTGACAGAGAGAGACAAAGAGCACAAGCAGGGTAGCAGCAGAGGGAGAGGGAGAGGCAGACTCCCCGCTGAGCAGGGAGCACAACGAGGGCTCGGTCCCAGGACCCTGGGATCATGACCTGCACTGAAGGCAGCCGCTTAACTGACTGAGCCACCCAGGCGCCCCTCTTTTTTATTTTTTTAAGTAGGCTCCACATCCAGCATGGAGCCCAGTGTGGAGCTTGAACTCATGACCCTGAGATCAAGATCTGATCTGAGACCACAGGTCAGACACCCAGCCGATTGAGCCCCCCAGGCGCCCCTGTAATTTCTTTACTGACTTACTGTGTTTTCCTTCCTTCCCACCAAAAGCCGAGGGCAGGGACCTCCACACCTGCTCGCTGTCCGCACAGCTGTGCCCTTGGTGATGCGGTGGCCGTCGTCAGCCCCGTTTAATGGCAGGGTGCAGAAACAGACCCAGATGTCAGGGACGCCCAGGATCACACAGTACTAAGCGGCACTCAGACACCTGCTGACAGATGCCTGGGGAGGGGCCGGAGTCCGGCCACACATCTGCAAATAAATGTCCTCTGGCCTTTGCTGGCACCAGACCCTTCCCCACGCAGATTCCTGGGAAGGCCCAGGGAGTTTGACAGCTTCGCTTAGAATGCTCAGGGACACCCTCCTTCCTTCTCTTGTTTGTGCTCTGGCATAAGTCGTGTTTGTAAGCTCTCTGGCCTGGGGGCTGAGGACGCCGGCTGCAGGGTGGGCGTGCAGGGCAGGGGTGCCGGGGAGGGGGTCAGGTGCACCTCCGGGAGGTGGGGCATCTTGCCGATTCTTTACAGCCCCTGCTTCCCCTCCTCCTCCCGTGTAGGCCGCACCAGCTTCTATGAGGAGTACGGCGTCATTCGCGACGTGCTCCAGAACCACCTGACGGAGGTCCTCACCCTCGTGGCCATGGAGCTGCCCAGCAACGTCAGCAGCCCAGAGGCCGTGCTGCAGCGCAAGCTTCAGGCCTTCCGGGCTCTGCGGGGCCTGCAGAAGGGCAGTGCCGTCCTGGGCCAGTACCAGGCATACGGCGAGCAGGTGCGCAGAGAGCAGCAGAAGCCAGACAGCTTCCACAGCCTGACGCCGACCTTCGCAGGTGGGCCCTGGGGCCGCGCAGGGGCTGCCCCCCACCGGAAGCAGCTTTCCAAGTCCAGACGCCCTTTGGTTTGGGTTGGAAGAGACCTCAGGTGGGACATTCACAAGGGTGCTCGTCGCCAGGGAGGAAGGTCCTTCGCTTCTCTGGCCTTCCACTGTCTTTGGAGGCTCACCCGTTGGGTCGTTCTGGGTGAAGGGTACCCCAATGGTGGTCTCAGTTCAGTCCGCATCCACACACACTTCCAGAGCTCTCTGAGCCGGATTCACACCTGGCTCCCACCTATAGCCACCCCCCCCCCCCCCCGCCCCCAGTGAGGCTACAGATCTGTCCGGCCACAGCCCAGGGCACCTCCGGCAGGCAGTCTCCCTGCAGCTCAGACAGATGTCCTCTCAAGCCATGCTATGGACAGTTCCCAGGGCCCAGAGTGTTCCTGGAGAGGGCCGGCCCCCTAAGGCTGCAGGTAATAAATTCCACTACAAGAGCAGCGGCTGTTTATGGGGCACTTGTGACGTGCTAGGCACTTGATATACGCTCCCTCACGTAACCCTCGGGAGCACAAACCCGTGGCACAGGCGTGATTACTACCCCCATTCAGAGGTCAGGAAACCAGAGGCTCCATCAAGTTCAGAAACTTGCTCAAGGTCATGCAGAGATCGTACATGGGAAGACCAGGCTTGGAACTCGAGTCAGCAGTGCACTCAGCCCTTGGTTCCTACCACACGTGCGCCCTCCCGCCGCAGGCCCCCTTAGCGGCACACCACCCTGCTGTTGGCTCAGAGCCCCAGCCCCACCCCTTCTCCGCTGTCTGGCCTTGCCTCAGGCACATCTGGGTGCTCTACGAGCGGGAGGGAAGCATGCCTCCCTCCCCACCATGAGACTTCAGTTCTCTTTGCTTGGGGCAGGCGAAGGCCAGGACTCTAAGGCGCCTCATGGAGGTGGGTGTCTGAGGTGGCCCAGAGGCTGCATTTCAAGCACTGATTTGGGGGAGAAGATGCTAGAAAGGCTGAGCATAGCAAGGCCGGGGGTGCTTCAGAGGCAGTGGGCTGCCCAGAGGAGGGGCTCAGAGAGAAGGGCTGGTGTGGAGGGAAGGAAGGGAAGGCGGGTGCACTGGGAAGTCCTGGGTTCTCTGTGCCCGAGTGTCACCTCCGCTGTCCCCTGTCACCTCAGGCATCCTCGTTCACGTAGACAACCTTCGCTGGGAGGGCGTCCCTTTCTTCCTGGTGTCTGGCAAAGCCCTGGATGAGAGAGTGGGCTATGTGCGGATCTTGTTCCGGAACCAGGCTTACTGTGCCCAGAACGAGAAGCGCTGGGCGGCAGACCAGAGCCCGTGCCTGCCTCGGCAGATCGTCTTCTACATCGGACACGGGGAGCTGGGCAGCCCTGCTGTGCTGGTCAGTCGGAACCTGTTCAGGCCCTCTCTGCCCTCTGAGAGCTGGAAGGAAGTGGAGGGCCGGCCCGGGCTCCACCTTTTCGGCCGCCCTCTGTCGGATTACTATGCCTACAGCCCCGTGAGGGAGCAGGACGCCTATTCTGTCCTCATATCTCACATCTTCCATGGCCGCAAGGGCTCCTTCATCACCACGGAGAACTTGCTGGCCTCCTGGGTTTTCTGGACCCCCTTGCTGGACAGCCTGGCCCACGAGGTCCCGCGCCTCTACCCAGGAGGAGCCGAGAGCGGGCACCTGTTGGACTTCGAGTTCAGTGGCACCCAGTTGCGCTTTTCCCAGCAGCAGCTGGAGCAGCTGGTGCCGGGCCCAGGTTCCGCTCCAAAGCCCAGCGACTTCCAGGTTCTCCGGGCCAAGTACCGGGAGAGCCCGCTGATCTCGGCCTGGCCTGAGGAGCTGATCGCGCAGCTGGCCGACGACATCGAGGCCGCAGCTGTGTGGGCGGTGCGGCGCTCCGGCGAGTTCCACCTGGCGCTGTCCGGCGGCTCCAGCCCCGTGCCCCTGTTGCAGCAGCTGGCCACCCAGCACTACGGCTTCCCCTGGGCCCACACGCACCTGTGGCTGGTGGACGAGCGCTGCGTCCCGCTTCGGGACCCTGAGTCCAACTTCCAGGGCCTGCAGGCCCACCTCCTGCAGCACGTGAGGGTCCCCCACTACAATGTCCACCCCATGCCCGTGCATCTGCACCAGCGCCTCTGCGCCGAGGAGGACCGGGGCGCCCAGATGTACGCCAGCGAGATCTCGGCCCTGGTGACCAACAGCAGCTTCGACCTGGTGCTGCTGGGCATGGGCACGGACGGGCACACGGCGTCCCTGTTCCCGCAGTCGCCCGCCGGCCTGGAGGGCACGCAGCCGGTGGTGCTGACCAGGAGCCCCTCCAAGCCGCACCAGCGCATGAGCCTGAGCCTGCCCCTCATCAACCGTGCCCACAAGGTGGCGGTCCTGGTCATGGGCAGGCTGAAGCGTGAGATCACCATGCTGGTGAGCCGTGTGGGCCATGAGCCCAAGAAGTGGCCCATTTCAGGTGTCCTGCCTAGTTCTGGCCAGCTGGTTTGGTATATGGACTATGAGGCTTTTCTGGGATGATGGTGCCTTTGGCCTTTGCTTGCTCCCATGCTTGCTTTCCCCTGTACTTTCCCCTTCCCCTTAGTCCTGCCACCTGTCCTAGCTCTCTGGAACCTGATGCCTCAAGATTAAGCCCCCAGAGAGGAAAGGACGAGGCCTTATCCCAATCCCTTTGACAGTCCGTATCTAGTTGTGGTGGGCAGACACAGACACAAGGAGGAAATGGAGTCTGCTCTTGAGAAGCTTCCAGTCCACGTCAGGAGAGAAATATCCGCCTTAAGAACATACCAGCAGCAGTTACACAATAACACCAGCCAGCACAAAACAGGACGGTGTGAGAGCTCCCACCTTCAGTAGAAATGCAATGGCTAGGGTTAATCAGGGAAGGCTTCCTGGAGGGGGTGAACCTTGAACTGGCTCCTGTGGAAAAGAAGACTATGGATAGTAGAGAGAAGGGAGCACGGGTTCCATCAGGTACAGAGCCCACACGAAGCAGGTGCTAGAAGCTGTCCAGAGACCTTGAGTTGGCCGTTTCTTCCATCCCTCCCCTTCTTCCTGAGCCTCTGACATTTAGCCTACTGTCCTGGCCTCTTTGTGGCTGCCTCCTCCGCCCTCTCTGGGTTCCCTTCCCCTCTGTCTCCCTGCTGTCCCCCAGACAGATGAAGGATGGTAGCAGGAACACAGCAACAAACACTAAGAAGGTCCCAGAAATCTTGCAGCTGTTGTTTGGAGCTCCCTTTCGCAGTAGATGGACTTCTCTGCGTGGGGGGAGGCCCCCCGCCCACTCTCCCTTCTCTAGCCAACCCCCTTCGTGATACACAGTGGGCATAGATGATTCGGCCATTCCAGGGATCCCTCACTCCAGAGGGTCCTTTACACCTCAGGGGACTTCCAGTGGGCATTTCCACTCTCAGTAGACCCTGTTGCTTTCCCAGGAAAGATCTGGTTAAGCCTTTCTGTGATGCGGACACGTCATTTGTGGGGAGAGCTGTGATGGAAATGGTCCAGACCCTGCAGGTGCTCTGATCTGACCAGACAGGAGCCAGGCCTCCTCCGCGGGCAGCTGCAGCTCCCAGGCAGCACTGGCTGCCCACGAGCTTCTCAGGGACCTGGCCGGCCCCCGCCCTCCTCACACTACCTCTCGGGGGCATGGAGCCCACCTGCTTGCTGTGTGCTGGCCTGGCCTGTCACCGCGGACACACTGACCCCCGGGGAAAACAACAGGTAGCTCCTGTTCAGAGGAGGTTGGGTGCTCTGTTCTTGATTAGCGCCGGGCCAGTAATAGTGTGGGGGGGGGCTGTCTCTCTGAAATTCTTGTAAAAAATATTCTCACACACATAATTAGTATTTCAACTTCCCACGTCGTCGTGCGCCCGAGACAGGACTGTAAAGGAATGAGACCGATTTTTCCTGTGTGACTGCGTGACACCTCGTATCAGGTGTTGATGTCACCCTGAGGGCTTTCCTTGGTGAGGGGGAGCATCGCCAAATGTATTTCTCTGCTTCTGAGTGTTTACACTTTCTTCAAGGCTGTGGATTTAAAAGCATTCTGGGGCCTGAGCTGAGGGTTCTCTATGTGAAAGGCTCTCCTGTTGAACGTCCCCTGGCCTCCCACGACGCGTCTGGACAGGACATCTCTCCTTACACCGAGAGAGCTAACCTCGGCAAAGCAGAACCCCAGTGCCCGGTCGGGAAGTCTCTCTCTCTGGGGGTCTGCGTTTTAGCTTTTTTCTTTTTTTGCTTCTGGGGGCCGGCGCTCATGAGGGGACACGGGTGGTTGTGTGGCCACGTGGGGGCGCTCTTGCACCATCCCGGCCCTCCCTGCACCAGCCCCTGGCCTTGAGCTCTCCCCCATGTGTTCTTCAGGAACTTCATCCTCTGTGGTTGCAACACTGACAGAAAGGGACCTCCACGCGCCCAAGAATCAGTCCAGGATGTGGGCCAGCAGGCCCTGATGTCACCATTTCTGAATAATAGTGAATCAGTGTGGGCCTGAGCCCAGGACCGCCCGTCTGAGAGGAGGACCTTGCCTCAGAACCCAGCCTTCATCGGTGGAGCGTACGTCAGGGGCCGGGGTGGGGCAGAGGTGCCAAGTGCTGCCCTGAAGTCACACCACAGGAGTCCCCTGTGTCCCATCCTGGGAAGGAGGGTCTCAGAACCGGGCCACCGAGACGGATGGTGTTCCACCTTTGTGGACCACGATCCATGGCCAGAAGCACACCTTACCTCAGGGATCCGTCATCACATTCGTGTGAGTCTGCCTCACGCACAAGTTCCATGAAGGAATTCTTCCCTTAGAACGTGAGATACCCTCCAGTTTCTATTTCATGTTTGGGAAATGCTGCCTAGAACCTACTAGATTGATACATGGTTCGAAAAATGCTGCTCCAGTCCAACTTCACCCCGCGTCTGAGCCGAGGGCCCGAGGTGCAGAAGGCAGCACGTGTGTCCAGCTCACACAGGGGCCACCAGGGAGCACGTTGGGACGGGAACCTGGGCTTTCCATTCCTGCAGCTTTGTGCCGCGGGCCCACCTGGCACAGCGAGGCTGCCGTGGCCCCTGGGGTGGGTGCTCGGCTCCCTTCCTCACGGGGTCGATGAGGTCGATGCGACACGCTGCTTGGTCTCCTTACTCTCTCAAGCACCCTGTGAGGAAAGTGGAGGCGTCCTTGTTTACAGATGACTTTGACGCTGGAACTGAGGTTGTCCGACGACAACAGGCCAGGGTGCCAGCCCCGTGGTGCCCCCTCCTTCCCAGGGAGCTCTCGGTGCCCAGAGGGGCTGTCACGGAGCAGCGGGCGGGAGCCCGTGTGCCCTCATGGACCTGGGAGAAGCGGGGGGCCCCCCCCCCCCCCAGCGATTTAGCATCTCTAGAGCGAGCACCTTACCATTTGTTGTGGGGAGAGAGGGGAGGGACTTTCCAGGTTGTTGTAAACTAGGTTCTGAGTTTGATCTGGGAGCATAGTTCTCTGCTAACCACAAGTTAAAATAGTCGCGTTGACCTTCCCTGCTTCTTGTTTCTCTGCCGACAGAGCTTTATTCCCACCTGGGGCCTCCAGGTTAGCGGCCCCGCGGTGCAGAGCGCTCCCCCAGGGTCGTCTCCCCGGAGGCACAGGCCTGCTGTCCCCGGGCCCAGAGCTCGCTCCTGCTTTGCCTCGCACCCTGCTTTCCCCGTTCGTGCAGAGAGCTGAGGGCAGTGTGACAGAGCAAGGCGGGCAGAAGCTTCCACAAGACCTTAAGGGGTGGTTTCCCGCAGTTTAGTTTCAGGAACAACAAAAAACTTTATTTTCAACAAAGATACATGCAGCCTCACATAAGCACACTCTCAGTTTTATCCGGTTAGATTTTTATCCAAGGCAGACAGGACCCTGCAGACCTTAGGCCACTTGTGGAAAAGCTGCCTGGCGGCGTGTTCGAGAACGCACAGGGCACAGGGCCCGGGGTGCCCGTGGTGGCCGGCCAGCGCCATCCCGCCCGCCTGCCCCCTTGAAAGACAAACCCCGAGGGCCGAGGGCCTTGGGAGGGCGGATCACAGCGGGGGCGGGGGGGACGGCTCAGTTGGTCCGCCCGGCGCCCAGAGGCTCTGTGCACACAGCTGGGGTTGCCTGTTACAAGTGTGGGCTTCTCCCCCTGTGCGCCCTGCCTGCCCTTGTTTCCCTCCGCAGACCGGAGGCTCTCCCGCGCCGCCGGCTCTGTCCAGCTTCCGTCTGGTGTTTCGGCCCGGGGCCTGAGGGGGGCGCTAGCGTGCGGCGGGGCTGGCCTGTGTCACACCCTGTGCAGGCTCCGTACGAAGTGACAGTCCCTTCGTGCCCTGTCAGCACTAGGGCAGAGCGCCACCCCCGTTCAGAGCCGTCTTCCCGCCACACGGGTCTTCACCGGCTGGAGTGAGCGGGGACCCAGCCCAGCATGTGTTTCTGGGGATGTGCGGTGGCAGAGGTCTTCTCCAGAGGCGGCGCTCGGTGGCCTCCAGGGGTGGGCTGTGAGCGCGGCCTCCACGGCTCGTGGCTAAGCGAGGTGCCAACTCACGAGTGCTGTCGCCAGCACGAGACAGAAACAGCAAGAGATTGGAGGAGGCATTCCCGAAATTCTAGCGATCCCTTCGGGGAAGCTTCCTCCCCGGGCAGCTCCGGGAGCTCCTGTTTGCAAAGCAGACCCCTGGGGGCCATGTCTGTGTGTGACCCAAAGGCGGACAGGGCGGGGGTCTAGGGGAATCATGTTGATTCCCTAGGATGGTCTTTGTCCCAACCCCTTGCCCTGCTCTGGGGTGTTTTGCAGGAAGTCTCTGCATCTTTTCTGTCCCTCTGGTGCAGGGCCAGGCAAACACGTTTTCATTTGCTGAGAGCCCAGGGGAGCATATTTGGATGGCTAGTAGTTCGCTTTGAAAGTGGAAGTGTAAACAGACGCTACATAAATTTGTCGGTTTGGGCCTTCAGCTGTAGCGCTACAGAAGTCTAGAAAGGTCAGTTATAAAACGTCGTGAGATACTTAACTAGGAAAGGACAGGACCCTGGGTTAGCTCCGATCGAGGGTCCAGAGCGCATCCAGCTCTCCGAGGTGTGACCTGTACGGTCTCCTCCTCCTGGTCCCGCAAGCAAGGGTCGAGTGCAGGGCCTCGTCCCCAGCCAGGAAGGCCGAGCTGATCCAGAGCCAGCAAGAGACCTAGATGGGGTGTGGGGCCAGCGTGGAAGCCAGGGTGTGTTGCAGTCGGGACCGTGTCCGGGCGGTCTCCGTCCCTTGCTGGGACACTCCGTACTGGGCTTCTGCCCAGCGAGCAGAGTGGCAGGTAAGCTCCTTTCTCGGAGGGCCTGTGTCCTTTGTGCGGTGCGGTGGGGAGACCATAGGTGTGAACCCCCTCTCTGCCAAGTGACAGTGATGTGCCTTGTCTTCTTGCACAAAGAGAAACTGCCCCTGGTTTTTATGGAAGCGGCGGACACTTAACGATGTCTCAGACAGTGAGACACATTCAGAACAGAGTTTTTAAAATGACTTTTTGTATGTCAAATGTAACATTTATTTTTTAAACAATAAAATTGTTTTGCCAAAGTCCGTGTTCTCCTTTTTCTTCTGGGAGACGGGGTGCGTGGGTTACGGACCTGGTCGTTGTGCCGTGTGTGGAGCTTGGCGGAGGGGAAGGGACAGTGAGGTCCCGAAGGGAGGACCCGCGAACGTCCCACTGCACACACACGGGTGTCTGGGCAAACCAGCCACATGCCATCTGCGTGAGGCCCACAGGCCTCCCGGGAGAGACCGCGGTGGGCCAGGCGACCGGACTTCATGTCCCTCAGCCGTCCCCCCAGCATTGCTGGCAGCCCACCAGCTGGGGAAGCCCTTGGCCAGAGGGAGACACCAGGAGGGAGCATCTCTGAAAGCCGCGGGGCCTCATGCCCTAGTTGGCCTCGTGCCCTCTGCCCGATTCTCGCCTCCCACCTGGGTCGTGTTCCCAGGAACGTGAAGATTTTGGGGGCAGTCAAATAAAACTGCAGAACCACAGGGGGTAGAGGAGCCAGAGATTTGCTGGTTGTGGGACCCAAGCAGAGTGGTGACCTCACAAGGCAGCGACAGGAACCACAGGCTCGTCCGGAAGGGGCGATGTCCCCAGGGACCAAGAGGCACGGGGGGCAGACACACACCCAGAGTCCCCAGGGGAAGAAGGGAAGGCCCGTGGGCAGTAAAGAAGGCTGGAAACCAGAGGCTGCAGTCAGCCCTTGGCTGTCTCTGCCTGGGAAGCACACGGAGGACAGGCTTCCTGGAGGAGGCGGCCCAGGGCTGGGGGAGAAACCAGTGTGGGTTTCTCGCTCTGCCGGGACGGTGGTGGTGTCCTTACAGAAACCTGGGGAGGCAGGCTCCCCGCCTACCAACACTCGAGACGTCGGGGCCCCGCGAACGTCTGAAGGCAGCACTGGAGAGTCACGGGTCCCTGCCCCTGCCCCCGCCTTGGGGAACCTCCATGTACTTGTGTTCAGGGGTCCTGGTGGGTCAAGACACCCAATGCCCGCAGCTGCAGCGACTGGTTCAGGGGGACCTGTGGTCCAAGTTGGTGAAATCAGAGTGAACTCAAGGATGCGGGCCGAAGCTCCCCCATGTCTCTGGCCCCCAACCTGAGGGCGGGTTGCCCTGGAGCTGGCAGCGTCCCTCTGCCCACCACGGGGAGCCTGAGAGTGAGGGACCCGGCAGAGAGCAGAGCCAAGCAGCCCTCCCCAGGTTCCAGTCATGCCGGGATTCTGCCTACTGACTGTTCATTTGCGTGTGCTTCAGTTCGTGAAAACGGCTGTCACGCGTGGCGGGGAGTGCACAAGAGGCCTTGCAGCTCGGGGGTTGTTGGGTGTTTCAGGAAGCCCAGCAGAAACCCAACGCTGACCCGGGAGGTGGCTGGGGCCAATCGGGGCCAGATCTCTCTGGCTGGGGCCAGGCTTTCATCAGCCCGGGGAGGCCCCACAGTGCCAGCTGGCCCAGTGCTATACCGCGTTGGCTGTTGGTTATTGCTTCATCTGGGCCATTTTTCCTGATTGACCCAAGTTTTGGCAAAGCGAGTCAGAAGGGCAGAAGGCAGGGATGGGCAGATAGTCGCAGGAGCTCTTGGTGGACAAGCTCAGGAAGTGCTGGCCTAAATGTCCTTTCCTGAGTCTCCTCCCAGCTCTGCGGAACCACAGCCAGAGCCCTGGAGGGCGTCCGCTTGCCTGCCGGGCCCCCAGCAGAAGGGGTCGGCGTGGCTGGGCACCCCTGGCTGCCCTCTGTTCTCTCCCCCATCTGCCCAGCTGTCCGCCGAGGACCAAGACCACAGAGGCTCCGGGCGTCTGCGGGGCAGTAAATGTCTACATGAATGGCTGGAGGGTGATCATGAAAGCAGGGCGAGAATCGGCAGCTACTGAGCAGGGCCACCCCAGCAGGGGCCTGGGGGTGAGTCGCCAAGAGAGGTTCAGGAAGGTCTGCTGTGGGCCCCGAGGCAGGTGTCTGTGGGTGAGGAGAGAACAGGGCTGGCGCCTGGGACCGCGAGGCTTCCACAGGGCGCGGTCGGCAGAGCTTCTCGAAGCCAGGGCAGCCGATGCGAGAGGCCAGTGGGTAGGGGACGAGGCGGGCATGGCCGAGGGGAGAGTGGCACGTGTCATCATCTCCAGGGGACACTGCGTCTCCCACGTTGACAGTGGGCTGGAGTGGCTGCAACGGGGGCCAGCACTTATATTGGGGTGACGGGGGGCATGACAAGGGGGTCAAGGTCTGCCCCCCACGCTTGGGACTTTGCTGCTTGCTGCAGGTGGAGAGAGCAAGGCCAGGAGGACAGTGCGGCTGTGGACATTGGCAGGCGTGACGCCCCCACTGGGCCTCGTGGACACTGTCATCATATTTTTTGTTTGAAGAGGTCAAACCACAGAACTAGGCTCATGCTACCGGTCACACCCTCCCTGCCTCTCTGCATTTATTTTTAACTGAAAGAAAAAATGATACAGAAAAGCAAAGGTAAGAACACTCATCCACACAGATCACCTCCACTCAGCATTAACCACTGTAAGATTTTTGCATATTGGCTTTTTTTGGGAGAAAAACAAAATCACACATGTTTTTATAAAAATAACACATTCTTGCTACAACTGAATTCTAACAGCGCCCAAAAGTACACAAACAAAATGTAAAATAATAATAATAATAATAATAATAATAATAATAATAATAATAAAATTCCCTGCGGTTCAATCCCCTGGAAATGAGCAACAGTGGCATTAGGTGAACTTCTTGCAAGACATGGATACAGATAGAAGAGATTAAAAATATTTTGTAAAGTTAGGATCCTTCTCTTGAAGGTAATTTCAATTTCATTAGTGCATTAATAATTTTACTTGAAATTGAAGACATAAATACTTGGTCACACAAGACATACTGTATCCAAAAAGGTCTCTTGAACATGAGAAGTGTCTGAAAACATTAAGAGGCTGGAGTCCTCACTGGTTTTTAACGTGGCTTTTTAACTCCACGCCCCAATTTCAATTTGGGGGTCTGCTGACTTCGAAAGGTAGAGACATCGGCTCTCACACAGCTTCCCGTCACCTGCCACCCCCCCCCCTCCGGGCTCTGGATTTTGGTAGCTCTATGCTTTTTATCCTGCTGTTGTCCAGGGTCCCTAATTGTTTCTCCCAGTTGACTCTCTGTCTGATGTTGCCTCCTGTGGGCTCCTTGCCAAACCGCATCACACTTCGGACACCCAAACTCCCCTTCTCCCGTCCGGGAACACGGAGGCTTAACTGCATCTCCTTTGTCTCCTGAATGTGCACCCTCCCTCTCTGTGCCCGCTCTCTCCGAGGCCGGGGCTCCACCGTGTGCTGGCTGCATGCATCCCTCCACCTGCACTTTCGGGGGGCGCAAGCTGCCCCCACAGCCCTGCACCGCCCAGCCTTAGGGGGCCAGGCCCCAGAGAAGGGGTGCTTGGTTTAGATATTGAGCAGCTGCTGGCCCAAGGCCAGGCTCTGTTCCAGCCCGGGGCACCCCGCAGGGACCAAAGACCCTGCCATCACGGAGCCTGTGCTTCTCGTTCTCTCGAGTCCTCCCTCTCTCCTTTATTTGGGGTTCACACCCCGTCTTCAGGAAGCACGTCCCCCTCCTTCTGCAGTTCTCACCGTTCCAACGCCAAGACTGTTTTGCAGGAATGCCCTCCGCACTAGCAGATTTCTTAGTGGCCTCCTAGCTACGTCCACCTGCGCTGCTCCATTAGACGTGCCCTTGAAGGTCACTAGTGACCTCCTACTGGCCACGGCCACGGCTCGGAGCTCGCGGCCACAGTAAGAGGCCACTGTCACCGCAGCAGCAGCTAACGAAGCTCGGGTAAAAGACCTCGTTTCGCTGATGAGTAACCAAGGCAACAAGGGGTTCCCTAACTTGCCCAAGGTCACAGCTAACAAGTGGCAAAGCCCCTAAGGTCTGTCCGACCCGAGTCAACCCCCTTAACTAGGGAGTCATCTCAGGAGCAGGTGCTCCGGGGAAGGAAGACGCTGCCATTGGGTAAACCAGCAGCTCTCAGCCAGTGGCCAGCCCGCGGCCGGGCCATCTGCACTTCCCCAGCCTCCCTCAGACCCCCGGCCCCGGGCTCCAGCTGAGAGAGGGGCTCCACTCTGGCCGGCTCTCACTTACTCTTCCCAAGAGCTTGTTCCAGCTGATCACAGCAGAGAATGTCATTAAGCCAGGGAGGTAGCAGGTGGGGACCCTTGTCACCAAGACCTGCTGGCTGCACCAAACTCAGGGGGACTTGGCCACTGACCTTGAGAGCAAAGCAGGGGCCGGGCAGGAGGGTGACTCCTGTTTTCACCGCTGTCACTTCCTCCTCATTTAGCCCCTCCGTTAATTCAACTACGAGGGCTGCAAAGCTGAGGGCTCTTCCCTTCCCACTTCGAACCAAGAGGGAAAGCAATTCATAAAGGTGAATTTTCTACCCTTTGGATTTCTAATTATGTATCAAAAATACCATAAAAACCCGTGAAATGGGAAAAATTATCCACAATGCCTGCCCGCCACTCTACCTGTTGTTCTCGGGTTCAAGGATTCCCCCCCAGGACACTTTATCTTTGCCATCCCAGGCTTCTTTATGCTGCTTTATGGTATGTACATGTTTTCACGAACATTCTCCATGTTTCCTCATGTCTCCATAGTTGGTTTCCACACGTGCATTACAGCCCATGGAACGGAAGCGTCCTAATGAACGTTCCTATCCCTGTCACTGAATATGGGTGTTATTTCTAGCATTTGCCCTCTGGAGATAATGCTGTAACGAGAGGTTTTTATACAGCAAAATTCTTTTAAATGTATGGAAATGTGGGGTTTAAAATGACCCAGTAAACATGAATTATTTTGTAATCGGACAACAGACTCCGATAGGACAGCAGTGATAACCACAGCAATCATCAACGGCCCAGGAAGAAAAGGAGGGGAGAGTTTGAAGGCAGGAGGAGGAGGGAAAGCTGCAGGTCAGCTGGGGTCACCTGCCAGGCTGCAGGCCAGGGAACCAGCCCCAGAAATCCTCCTGCAAGTGCTCTTGAGCCCCTGGTGCTACTCTTTGGGTTTTCAAGCCCTTGGACTCCCAGGTTACTTTTTTCCCCCGAATTGCGGCCATCACGGGCTACTTCGACCCGGACTCCTTTGGTTGCAAGTGACAGAAACCCAACTCAGACTCGATCCAAAAGAACAAGGAAGTGCCCGGCTCCTGTCCGTGGAAGGCCCCAGATCCGGGGAAGTCAGGCCATGTCGCCAATAAGCCGACCGAGTTCAGCTCGCTTTCATTAGGGTCGTCAGAGTCAGCAGGGACATCTACAGGACATGCAGGCAAATTGGAATTTCAGATAAAGAACGAAAATACAATTTTAGTAGACATATGGCCCATGCAGCATTGGGGACATAGAATACTAAAGCATTATTTGTTGTTTATTTGAAATTCTAATTTACCTGGGTGTCTTGGGTCTAACCTGGCCAATTGTACTGTGTGGGCAGACAGGTTTCCTGCGAGGGAAGGTGGCCCCCTGCAGCTCACAGCGTCTGGACGGCCTGAGACTCCAGAGGGAGAGAGGGTGTGGGGCTCATGGCTCTGCCCCGGAGCCCGGGGACAGCTTTGGTGTGTCCAGCGTGGGTCATCGCGGTGGATCCACCGGGAGGTGCCTGGAGAACCCTCTCACTCCCCCGACCCCATCGTCAGCCTCCCCCCGCACCCTCTCTTGGATGTGGTGAGTTGAGATGTTTTCAGACTTTGTCAAGTCGTGCGTGGATGTAGCTTCAAGGCGAGCCCCACACTCCCTCTCCTCGTCAGATTCCTGCCCCGTCGTTCCTTATGGGGCTTTGGGTAGGGCCCGTCTCTGAACAGATGGCTGGATGGGGATGGGGGGTGTGGCTCATCCCTGGGGTGTTGTGCCAGCCCGGTGGGTCACTCCCCAAGAACACGATGGCCCCAGACCCACATGGATCCATCACCTGTGGAAAGCTTTACACGTCTCACTCGGTGCCTGTCGGTCCTTAGAAATCAGGGCAGTCTGGTTAATAGAAATAATAATTTCAGCAGTTATTCCGCGTGCCAGAGAAGGAAACAGCCACCCGAAAGGTTTGCTAATTATAAAGTTATTTCAGAAGCCGTCATCCCCCGAGACACCCAGACCAAGGGCCGTGTTTACAGGCCCAGTGCCGCGGGCGGCCTGCCCTGACACCCACCAGTGCCGAGAGCAGAGTGACCGGGGAGACACCCGGGAGTGGCCTCCGGTCTCCAACACAGACACGGCTCCCCCGCAGCAAACTGCTAAGATTACCCTCGGTGCCTCCAACACAAGGCCTCCGCACCTTCCCCCTTCTTGGCCAGGGTTTGATCCTTGCAGACGTTGGGGTTTGGGACCCCGGGCGTTGCCAGGGAGGATTTTCACAAACCCCAAGACGCAGCAGAGGGGGCCAGGACCGAGGAGGTGTAGCTGCTGTCTCTGGAACGGGGCGACATTCCCGGCTCGGACGGCCGGTCCCCTGAGGCGGGAAGCCCCCTGGGCAGGACCTCAGGGAACACGGAGGCAGCTGTGGGCTGGGCTGCGGCCTCCCCTCTGAAGGCCACGACCGAGGGCCCCTGGGTGGAGAGCTTCCCGAGAACCAGCGCTCAGGTGACTCTTCCAGAAACAGGCTTCCTTCGTCCCGACAAGGGACTCCTGTGTTGCCCTCCCTTCTCCCTCAGCGGGCTGCAGGCCGCGCTGTCTTCCCGCGCCCATCCTGGGGTTCACTCAGCAGCTCCCCTCCGGCAGGCAGGTCCCCCAGATGGCTCGGCCCAGCTCAGCCCAGCAGAGCGACCCCCGGGCCTGACTTCAGGACACCTCAGCCTGCCCCCACACCCTGCAGAAAGGCCTCCCACCAGGCAACCGGCCACGTCGGCGCTCAGCTCTGCCCGGCTTTGCTGTAGCCTCATCCGCTGTGTATTTATCTGTGCCAAACCCTGAAGAAAGGAGGCCCCCCTGCAGGCCCTGATCCCAGCGGCCCAGCGTGCGCTGAGGGGCTGCGGGACTGTGGCGTCGACCTTCCCAGCACCCCTTCACACCCGTTCCAGAGGGAGGGCAGGTGCCGGAGGCTGGGCCCACCAGGGGGGAGGCTGATGCAGCAAGGTGTCTTCTGCTCGCCCACCCTCCATCTGTTTGCTCCCGCCTCCAGCGGCCTCCCGGCCTCCCCCGACCCAGCCTAGGCCCTGAGCGGTTGGTCTGCTCAGGCTGCATCTCTGGCTCCAGCCGGGTCCATTCACAGGACAAGAGTGGGGTGGGTCATTCATCACCCCAGCTGCGAAGGACGGCCACGTCCTTGAAGGAAGGTCCCCGTGCTGGTGCAGCATCGTCTCCCGTGTGTCTCTCCCCTTCAGGCCCGGGGGGTGGGAACAGCCGTCCTCCCCGACCCACAGCCCAGGCCTGCCCAGCCCCCCAAGGTTTCCACGATGGGCCCAGACCTTCCTACAGAGCTGCTTTCACGGCTCTGCTCAAATTACCCGAAGGCGTGTGCACCCAAAGCCTGGACCCTGGGCTGATAGACCGTCCCTGGAATTTTTCTACCTGGAGCTGGTTGGAAACGGAGTGTTTTCTCCTGTGACTAGGAGCTGTTTGTGTGTTTGCCTGGGGAGCGGGCAGCCAGGGCCCCTGGCCCAGGGAGAGAAGCCAGCTAGACAAGCGGCATAGAGGGGTCCTAACATCCCTGTCGCCCGGAGGCTTGTTCCTCCCATGCCTTTGCCAGTTTTGTGAGCCTCCCGATCTCACCTTTTTTCCAGCTTAAACTAATCGGATTGGACTTTTGTCATTTGCAATCAAAGAGTCCTGCATAATGCAGTGTGGACAGATTGGAAACATCATTCTAAAATGAAATTAGAAGCCCGATACTAGAGGGCATCACGGGGGACACAGGCAGTACCCTGAGCCCTACCTGGGCGTTAGGAGGGCTTCCTGGAGGAGGGGGTGCTGAGCTGAGTCTTGAAGGATGAGTGGACATGGGCCTGGAGAGGAGGTGGGGGGCCACCCAGGGAACTCTAGGCAGGGGGCCTCAAGCAGCCTGAACTGGGGGGGGAGGCGCATGCAGTCCTGTGCTCCCGGAGAAGATCATCCCGGCGGTGCATGCGGACAGCAGAGGTGACAGGCCAGGCCCTCAGACCCTGAAGCCAGCCAAGGAGCATGGACATTTTCCCAGATTGGTCCCAGCTTCTCAGACTGGGTCACCTCCAGAGTTGGGAAGACCTGAAGACATGGGACCAATGAAACACCAAATCCTAGGGGAAAAAAAAAAAAACAACCTGCTGCAAGAATTGAACAAAAATAATATTTTTATGCTAAAACAACCCACCCTGGGCAAAAAGCAAAATTCCATCCCTTTTCAGTATAAAACACAAGACTTCAAAAGTATTCCCACTGGAGGTGGCTGAGGGTGCTTTGGGGGGCCAGTCTGAGCATCACTTCCTGGGCGGAGGGGCTCATCAAGGAGCTTCTCATGCCAGGTCTGGCTGTGGTGTGCGGGCTCCCCAGGAAGGGGGTCAGCCCCGCTGCCAAACCAGCTCACCCCCAAAGTCATTCATTCTACAAACAGCAATGCACGTCGGGGGCCCGGCCGGGAACGGGGTGGCCGGGGCCTCCCTTTCCACACCAAGCTGTGACCTGTCACCTGGCACCCGCCCCATCAGCCCCGCAAGGGCCGACTCCTCCTTGCTGTGGCCCCCGCTGCCTGGTACACGGTTGGCGCCCAGTAGGTGCTTGCCGACCCTGTCAGTGACTGGATCGGTAGCAGGTCCCCAGGCCACGTGGCCATGGGTTTCGCGTCAGCCGGAGGCCAGCGTCTGCCGGCTCTGCCCACACCACCCGCTCCTGCTCTCAGACGCCAAGCTGCCAACACCAATCTCCTTTCGGGCCGAGGCCGGGCCCAGCAGCGGGTGATGCCCCCCGCTGCCTGGGGCACATTTCTGCCCCCTCAGCAGGGTGTCGGGAGCGAGGACACGGGATCCCCACTGTCCTTGGCCTTTGCAAGACGCCTGGGAGGAGACAGCACGTTGGGAGGTGAAGAGTTGGCCACTGGAGTCAGAAAGATATGGGTTCAAATCCGGGCCCTGCTGTTCGGCTGCCGAGCAATGGGGCTGATTTGACCCCCGTGAGCCCCGTTTCCTCCTCTGTTAACCAGGATGACAAACCCTGCTTTCCGGGAAGGAGGCGCAGAGCCAGGGTTCAGCGTGGCCCTCGCACGAGAGACCCACAGTACGTCAGGGGGGCCGGAGGCTCAGCCACCGTGAAAGCCGGGGCCACGGGCCCACCCGCCAAGCCTGTTCCTCTAACACTTGCAGACCTCCTGTGTGCTGGGATTCGTCTTCTAGGGGCGTGCCTGAGACGCGGCCCTCACTCAGGAGACTGGAACCCCCTGAGCCCCCTGTTCTCAGGTGCTGCACGTGGGGAAGGCGGCCGCAGGGCCACCAACCAGCTGTTCGGATTTCACATTCCCCACAAGTATGTGTTGGGCCCTTGGAGGACACAGAGTCTTCTCGGTGTCCTTGGAACAGAGGCCACAACAGTAGCCGTAGACCCAGGTCAGCAGCAAAGTTGTCCATCTGGTAGCCCAGCCCAGGTGGGCCGCTCAGCCTCTCCCCTGCCCTCGCTCGGCCCGTGTGCCTTGCTCAGTACAACTGAGGTCCCACCTCCCTCTCCGTTGCCCCAAAGCTCAGAACCCTCTGGTGGGAGGATGGGGGGGTGCGCAGAGCTTCTCTCTGGGTCTTTGCTAGTCCCTGTGTCCTTCCCAGCTGCCCTGGGAGACAGCGCTGACCCCCCACCCCCACAAACACACACACGAGCACCTTCTTGCAGCCGGCCCTGCTGGGCACAGAAAAACACAGGTTGACAATCCTACAGATGGCCCTGGATTTAGCATCCGCTGTGGAGTGTCTCCCAGATGTGGCTTCCAGACAGGGCTCAGCCCACTCTTGCTAAGTACCAGCCACCTGGGTGGTCTGGTATCTGAACCAAATCCAGAGGCTAGAAGGAGCCTGGGTTCGAAATTGCCACCAATTTCCTGAAGGTTTCTTCTGGAGCTCCAGGCAAACCCAAACCCACTGGTTGAGGAAAAAACAGGCCCCTCACTTAAAACCAGATGTCAGCGTCTGTCCTGAACCCGCTCAGGGAGACGGAAACCCCCACCCCCGCCTGCTCCCTCCCCCTCCTCTTCCTCCTCTCCCCCCACGCCCCCAGCTCTGCACGCTGGGTCAGCGACCACTCCGCCACACCACAGAGGAAGACCCTGTGCAAAGGAAGCTACTTCTTAGCTGGCACCTAAAAATACTGACTTGGGTTTTTTCTTTAAATAGAAAGGAAATTCAGCTCACTCCACCCCAGTCCTCCTCCTTCTGGGTTCTGAGTGGGCACCCTGGGGACCTCACCCAGACTCAGCTTCCTGGATACTGAGCAGATGTGGCGCCCTCTCTCTCTTCGGGGGGATGGAGCAATGACAGGGTGGAGGACAGGGAGGGGACTCCCTCGCTCCTGAGGGGATTCCTGGGGGCAGCTGGGAGCACCAGACTGGCATTTGGCTGATCCAATATCCCAGGGCACCACTCCTCCAGAGAGTCCCTGGGCATCCGTGGCACATAGACATCCCAGGACAAGGGTAACCTGATGACCCATAAAACAAGAAGGGGGCAGGGAGGCTCTGATGCTCAGGGCCACCCGGCTTACTGACTTAGATCCCTCCGTGAGCTTGTGTCAACAGTGGCCGGGACAGCAGCTCTCCCTCTGGGTCTCTGAACTCTGCCTGGGATGAAAGTCCACTGGGCTTGATGGCTCTGCTCCCGACTTGGTGACTGACTCCATACAGGTCCTTAGGCACCTGGGGAAGAGCTCCCCCAAGGCCCCCTGCGGCTGGCAGATCTGGCTAGGTGTGCCGCCACAGCCATGCAGTGGAACACTCGAGAGACCCTTGTGCCCAGATGGAAGCCATCTCCAAAACAGACAAGGGGAGAGATGCAGGAGGGGGACCCGGGTGGGTGTGGCGTGCTGGCCCCAGGTGAGCGTGGGCCTGGCTGGAGGACACACAGGAAGCCGGCCAGATCTGGGCTTGTCTCTCGGGGAAGGCGGGGAAACTGCAGATCCCTTTTGTGCCCTTTGAAGCTCCTTTTCTTGATTTGATTTGTATTTGAATCAAAATAATACATGCAGACAGTTTTTAAAATACCAGAGGGCTACAAGCAAAACCAAACACCCCAGCAATTTCCTGCCCCACCCCCCACGCCCAGTGGTAACACCCAAGAGGTGACTAGTTGCAACTCTTTTTAGCCATTATTTTGAATATCTATTGCCATATTTCTCAATAGCCTGCCTATACTCCTGTTTCATTTTTTTTTTCATGTTTGACCTTAGCTAAATGTCTCAGGTCTAAGAAACTACACAAAATAAAGGTTAAGATGCAGACTTTTGAGCCAGATCACCCCGGTCCCAAACCAGGCTCTACCACGTAGGACAGTGCAACCCCCAAGCAAGTTCCTTGCCTCAGCCATGCTCAGGTCCCTTATCTGTAGTGGGGGTAGTAGTCCGACCCCCCGCCCCAGGCTCCCGGGCGCCGGCAGTGCACGGTGAGCCTGGCACGGCAGCTCTCAGTAAGTGCTGGCCATTAATATTATTATAATCATCATCATCTTGATGAGAACCTGCACTCTCCTCCCAACTTCAGAATAGAGTTAAATCACAGTGTTGGGGTAAGTCAGGTTAGTCACTGTGTCCATTATTTTGATTCTCTAAATATTGTTTACAGCTGAGCCATGTAGTATACTATGGTTATATTTCCTCTCTGGTGTGTGTGTGTGTGTATTTTCTGTAGTTAAGTATTACCTTGTCTTTTAATTCCCCTTACTAATTCTTCCCTCCAAATCTCCTTTTTTTTAGGATTTTATTTGTTTATTTATTTGAGAGAGAGAGTGCGCGTGCATGAACAGGGGGAGGGGCAGAGGGAGAGGGAGAAGCAGACTCCCCGCCAAGCAGGGAGCTGGATGTGGGGCTCGATCCCAGGACCCTGGGATCATGACCTGAGCTGAAGGCAGACGCTTAACGACTGAGCCACCCAGACGGCCCTTCCCTCCAAATCTCTTGGACAGGCCCATTTCCCAAGATAATTCCCTCAGGAATTTCTGTGGGGGGGGTGGGGGGAAGGCGGCCCTGGGAAGTGGAGAAGGGGGAGGGGGTGAGGTCCCAGTTCAAAGGGCAGACTCAGGCTTCACCTGGTTGTTTTCAGCGAGGCATGCCCCTCGCCCACACCCCTGCACTCCGCCCGCTATCCGGAGCCCAGGACACCTCTAGGTTGGTTACCCGCTTCTCCAGGGCGGGTGGGAGACAGCCTGGCTGCCCCTGGTCAGGAGGGATTTGTGAATCCAGCTCCTTCACGTGCACTTTCAACCAGGAATCCCCCTTCTCTGCAGCCTCCTGCCGCTTGCGGAGGGAGGGACCCGACCGGACCGCAGCCCCTGAGCCTCCTGAGCCCCCGAGCCCCAGCCCCGCAGGGTGTGGTGTCTGGCTTCTCGGTGCCCCCCCCCCCCGGCGGCACTGGCTCTGCTCTGCCCACCACCACTTGCCCGCTCTGAAGTGTTGTTGCCGTCCCCCATCGGCTGTCTTTGTGCCCATCCGCTTTGTCCTCATGCATTCATGCTTGAAAGACCCCATTTTGGGGGGAGAGACAGATAAGTATGAGTGTTCGGTCGGCCAGGTGTCATCAGAAGTCCCCTTCTTTAAAGTACCCCTAGAATTGCATTTTAGAAACAAGAACTTCTTTGGCCCCCACGTCCCATTAGGCAAAGTTTGCCCCTATGGGCAGGGACCACCTGCACCTCTGGGCTGTCCCCACGCAAACCAGCCAGGGTCCCGCAGTTTCCCAAGCCCCACGCAGGAGGTCAGAGGAGCGCCCAGGGTCACGGCTCGCTGACCCCTGTGGAAGCCTGCCAGCGCACCTGCAAAGCAGGTTGGGTTGTTGTCAAAAGGATGCCTGGGTCTGGAGACAGAAAAGACAAAGGTGGGAGGTGGGGGGGTGGGGGAGAGGGAGGGCTGCTGGAACACTCACGTGATCTCTATTATTATCCCCCTTTCACAGATGAGGAGCCTAAAGCAAAGGGATCAGGTGATTCTCCTAAAGTCATGGTTGGGCTGGGATTCAACCCTGTTGGTTGGGTGCCTCAGTCCACTTGGCCACCCTGCCTTTCCGAGTTACCTGTGCAACAGAAATAATAATAATAAAAAAATAATGATAATAATAGTCCCCTATACAGGGGTCTTGGGCTAAGCTTGGGGCTCGCTCTGGAGGAAGGAAGGGGGCTCCCCAAGGCAACTTCTGAGTGATACAAAGAGAGACACAGCAAATATTTTTGCTTCCAGTTTTGGAATTTAAATCTAAAGCACTGAAGTTAATCTCTGGCTTTTGTGCCAGCTAGTTTTGAAACTTTGAGCTAGTCACTTATGCCTGTATGCCTCAGTTTCCCCACCTGGCTGTCATGATGTTCAAGGATCCTCCCTTCCCACAGTGCTGACCTTGGGGGATTCTGTGAGCCAAAGGCTCCCTGGCTAATGTTCCAGGTGAAGAAGGAAAGTGTTGGCCTGCCCACCCCGCCCCCCCACCCCCGCACCGTGGCTGCTTCTGGGGAGGGGGTCTCAGGGGCGGGGAACACGGGGCTCTCTCACCACAAGGCAAGGGAGGGTGAGCAGGTCCCCCCCACCTGCCGGGTGCAGGTGGGTGGGGGACAGCAGCCACGGGCTGGAGGCATGGCTGCTGTTTCTCACCCCGCAGGGAAGGTGGTGGGTGCCCTGTGTTCTCCCCCAGGAGCATAATGCCGCCAGTTGTGGGGTCTCTGAGAGACGTTTCCCTGAAGGCCAGAACCAGAGCGAGGCCATGGCAATGGAGCAGAGCAGCTAAGACCCTCCCAAGAATTCTGGAATTCTCTGTCGCTTGTCCCTTTCTTTCTAATGACCATCCCTTTCTTTCCATATGACCAATCTTGCTCAAACAAATGTGTTTAGTCCACAAATATTGATTGAGGACTGTAGGAGATTAGATTATTGTTTAGTAAATATTTACTGTCCCCCACTCCACCCACTGCAGAAGCTCCTTCCACACCCCGAGACTGGGCTCGGTCATGTGATTAGTCTTGACCCCTGGGGTGTGAGCAGACAGGACTCTAGCAGAGACTGAAATGTGCTCTCAAAGCAGTCTTGAGCTTTCCTTCTCGGCACCTCTGCCGTTGCCAGCAGAAGCGCTTCCCAGGGGTCTCCGGTGCCCCTGCAGCCTGAGCCCAGGATGGACAGACACAGAAGATCAAAGAGTCACGCCAGGCAGCCCTAGAGTCCCAAGCAGAGTCACCCAGGCAGGCCTGGCAGGACCCGCCCAAGAAATGTGAGCGAGTATAAATGATCGTGGTTGGAAGCCCCTGAGCTTGGGGGTGGTTTGTTCGGCAGGGACGGCTGACTGTTACAAGGGCCCACTGTATGCCCTTGGCCTGAGAAAAGGAAGTGTAACATTCTCCCTGTGACAAGTGCAGGGGGTGGGGGTGGGGGGCGTACATGGGAGAGTGTGCACTAGGAGGCAATGACCAGGTCGGGTAGGATGGGAGCTGGGAGCACAAGGAGGAACCAGGCAAGGGACAGAAATCCAGGCGCAGAGGCTGCAGGGCAGGAGGGAGCACGGGACTCGGAGGAAAGCCGTGGAGCCGGGAGAGGTGGGACAGGGCGCCAGGCAGGGCTGGCTGGTGGGGCTGCAGAAGCCAGACCACCTAGAGCCTGGGGGGCGGTAAGAATCCTGGACGCTGTTTGAAGAGCATGAGTGGGGTGCATGTGCCATATGCATCTTGCAAAGATCACTTTCACTGCTGAGTGGGAAACGGATCAGAGGAGCCGTGAGTGCCGGTGGGGAGGTGGAGGAGGAGGCCGTGGCAGCCAACCAGGGGACAGGTGATGGGGACAGGTGAGGAGGGCATGTGCATCAGTTCCTGAGGGTGGCTTTAACAAAGTCCCACAAACTGAGCGGCTTAAAACAACAGACATGTATTCTTTCTCAGTTCTGGAGGCTAGAAGTTCAAGATCGGGGCGTCAGTCAAGCCATGCTCCCTCGGAGAGCTCTTGGGGAGAATCCTTTTTGGCCTCTGCGGCTTGTCGTGGCTGTCGGCGATCCTTGGCTTGTAGATGCATCCCTCCGATCCCGGACATCCCATCACATTCTTGTCAGGACACTTGCCATTGGATTAGGACCCACACTCATCCAGTATGACCTCATCTTCACTGGATGACATTTTGGACCTATTTCCAAATAAGAGCATGTTCACAATGTGTGGGTGAGCAAGGATTTGGGGGACAAGCTCTTCAACCCAGTGCACATGGCATAGGGTGGGTGTGTCGAGGAGTGGACAAGGAGCAGACGGTGTGGGGAGTCACTGAGGGGGTAAAATGAATGGAACTTGGAGCTGGGCCCACTGCTGGCCATCTGGGCCTTCACTCTTCTCTCGATCACCCCGCTGACACTCCACCTGGCTGTAGAGCCACCCCCTGGAGGGGGGATCCCCCCACTTGGCTGTTGTTCTGTACCTGACCCCTTCCGCAGGCTGACAAGGCAGCACTTACCCTTCTCTCTGCCACGTGGTGCCCCTGGTGCCCTGGATTCACAGACATCCATCTGGCCTGGGCCAACATACAGCTGGGGCTTTTGAAGTCGCTCTGGGTTCAAGTCCTGGCTCTGCCACTTCCTGGCCAGGCAACTCTGGGTGATCTGCTTAAGCACTTTGTGTCCTAGCTTCTGCCTTGTAAAATGTAGATAATCGTAGTGCCTACTTCATAGGAGGGTCATAAGAGGTGAGACACTTAAAGCACAGAGCACACTTCCTGGCATATTGTAAGCATTATGTAATATATGTATTTATATATTACATATATATGTTATATGTTGTATATATGGCCGCCATATGGGTTTGGATGCCTTAATTCTTCCTTCTTCCAATCTGATGTCCCTTGGAGAGAAAGATTCAGGACATCCCTGATGAGGAAACAGCCCAGCAGAATGGGACAGGCTCTGTGCAGAAGGGTGGCAGGACCAGTGTTCCAAGCTCTTGGAGATGCTTCATACTGGTCCCCGTGGGATCAATGCTAACTTCACAAGCTCCTGGCACAGAGAAGCACATAGCTCCTTCCCGGTAACTGCTTGCTGAGGGAGTGAGGCGGCTGACCCCCTGGCTGGGGACTGGGGCACCCTGAGGTGAGGATGGAGCAGAGAGGCTGGACCAGGAGGTTTGGACCCATTTTCAAGGTGTCTACCAAACACAGCAAGCCCTGCTGTGGTGGACGAGTCCCTTACTATTGGAGGTCTCTTCTCTGTCATTTGGGAACAGAAGGATGACCTTTCTAGAATTTTTATGCAGAGCCTGAAAGTATGAACTGAGGCCACTGATAACAGCTCTCTGTCCAAAGAAAAATAGACCATGGAGCAAATTTACATAAAGTGATTATTTATTAACACTTGTTACTATCTGAAATGATCTCACTTACTGTTTATTATCTGCCTCTCCCACTTAACTTGAAATTCTCTAAGGTCAGGAACCTGGTCTGTTTTGTTTACTATTCTCCCTCCAGCATGTAGAATAGTGCTTTCAATATTTGTTCATTCAGTCCCTCACTATTTAAGTTAAAAAAAAATACTGAAGGAGCAAATGAATAAATACTTGGAGGGGTGCTTCACTTCTATTATGGGGTTTTATAATTCTATAATATTGAAGATGTTGTCCCACAGGAAAAAAATACACTGAAACACTCTGCTAAAGAGTTAAGACAGGCACCAAGATCACAGCCTGCTCACTTTTACTTCTCTGGAAGTGTTTTTGAAAAACTTTGCAATAATTAGTGTCACAAGCCCAAGATCACCTCTTCTGAAGGCCACAGGAAATCTCCTCAATCTTGGTTATCACCTAGTGTCTCATTTAAAGCTACGGAAACTCCGCTTTGCATCTTTCCCTTTATTCTAGATGATTAATAATGTCTGATAGAGCTACACTGCAATATCACACTCTGCCAGCAGGTGTCGCTGTCTAACAATACATGACCTTGCGTGAGACCAACCCCCCCCCCCCCCCAAGAGCCTTTTAAGGCCAAGAGTCTATGAAATCAACCAGTGTACTAACTCATGAAGGCTGTAAGATCAAAATTCTGTAAGATAAGGTCCCCTCTATTTCAATTTCACTTCATGAGATAAGTATAGCTTATGTTAGGGATGAGGAATGGGCCTATATTTTGTTAACATGCTTCAGTGTTCTTTCAGTTCTGGTGGGTCTTGCCACACTTTCATGTTATGGATCCGTGCTTTTACCAGGGAAGTTTTTTGTTGTTTTTTTTTTTCAATAATAATAATAATAATATCTAAAATGCATTTATTATTTTGAGATTCCTCAAAAACCTCTGATTTCATTCTAACACATGGTTGTTGCACTCAGTATTTGTTGGATGATTGCCCCTCCCTTCCCCAGCAAATCCTGGGGATGACATAGAGCTACCCTACAGATGGAGAAACTGAGTCTCAGAAAGGTTAAGTAACTTGCTCAAGGTCCTACAGGCAGTGAATGACAGTGCTGGGATTTGTCTAATTCCAAATCCCTTGTCTGTCCATTCACTCCAGGTGGCAAAAGGGACGCAGAGAAGATGGGTGCCCCCCCGGCCCCAGGAGATAAGAGCTTGTCAGGGCAGCAGATTCGGCTCAGAGGGCTCAAAGGTGTCCAAACCGTCTCTGGACAGATTTTCCATCATCAGAAAAAGTAGCTGATGTTAATTTGCTATCTACTAATTTCTTCCCGTCATTTTCCTGAAACAGATTACAGAAGGGAACAAATTGTGTGTGCCGATGCCAGTGATGAAATGTGGGGGTGGGGGTGGGGGTGGGGGTGGAGTCGGGTGATGGCATCACCAGGAGCCCAGAGCCACCCCCTCCCTACTCACCCCCTGTGGAGCACAGATACTTAGTTTAAGACTTGAGTCAGTCTTCAGATTACTGGGTTTATCAGCTGATGTCACAATGTTTCAAGATTTTGTATCTTTTTAGCAAACAACAGCATCAGCATTGATAGGGTGAGTATATGCCCCTTTCTCACAATCTGTTCTCCAGGATTGTGCAACAATGCGCCCCGCCGCAGTGGGTCACGGCTGGATGACCAGCTCTGCAGCATGGTCCTGCCCACCTGCCCAGAACCCTGGCAGAGAGGAAGGCTCACTCCCCAGAGATTCCTTTGGGAAATTTAGGTCAGCAGGATCTAATTACCCAACTGGCTCAGAGCTGAGATTTCAAGATTAATGCTGAAGGAGGGTGGAGTGGGAGGGCTAAGGACTCCTAATTGGGAACCATCTGTTTCAGGGCCCTCACTTCAAAGGTGGGGTCTCTGGCCCTCACTGAACAGATGCCGCCACTTGAATTACACTCAGTCTGCCCCAGTCTGCCCCAGAAGGTCTCCTCCAGAATAAGAGGTGAAGCCTGGAGGAGTCCCACTCAGGAGGCTGACAGCAGCATGGCCCTGGGGCCAAGGGGCTGCAGCCCCGGCCCCAGGAGAGGGCAGCACCAGGCGAGGGGCGCACACTTCCTGTATGACACTGTCCACCGTGCTTACTCCTCCAAGGGAGAGATCCCAAGCACAGAAGGGGCTGTACTTTTTAGGAATTAGATGACTCCAAGGTATACCGGTAACTTGGCAAGATCCCCTTGCCATCCCGGATGTTTTCACAGTTTTCCCAAGTGCTATTACATGCTGGGACAACTAACAATTCTCACATTGCAGAGTGGCTGAAGGGAGTCCTGGGCTCTCTTTAAATCCCAGCCGCCCCTGGGTTGCTGACAATGGCTGTCCACCTGAGCAGCCTGGGTTCCTAGACAAGGGGAACCAGGAGTGTTAACTGGGCCGCCAGAATGCCCACTGAGGCTCACTCTTTTTTTAAAGATTTTATTTATTTATTTGACACAGAGAGAGAGAGAGCACAAGCAGGGGGAGCAGCAGAGGGAGAGGGAGAAGCAGGGAGCCCAAGATCATGACCTGAGCCCAAGGCAGATGCCCAACAGACTGAGCCACCCAGGCACCCCAGTCTTAGTAATTTTTTATTTCAAAACAAAACTGATTTTCAGCACAGGGAAGTGAGAAACTGGAAACTGTCACAGAATCCATTTGGGCTTGCAGCTCTGATCCAGCAGGGCCTTTGCACCAGGTAGGGTCCCTCACTTGAGGAGTGTAACAACAGTCCTGCCCTAGAGCGTTATGGTAAAGATGAAATAACAGGAAACCACATTTCGTGTTACAGCTCCAATAACGATAATTCTATGGACACTACACATAGGGGTGGAGAAAGGCAGGGAGGTTTTGCTCTTAAAACACTAATTTATTATTTATTTATTTTTATTAAAGATTTTATTTATGTGAGAGAGAGAGAGAACACGAGCGGAGGGGAGGGGCAGAGAGAGAGGGAGAGGGAGACGCAGACTCCCCACTGAGCAGGGAGCCCGATGTGGGGCTGGAGCCCGATGTGGGGCTGGATCCCAGGCAGAGGCTTAACTGACTGAGCCACCCAGGCGCCCCAACACTAATTTCTTTAAAACGTTCTGGTTCGAGGGTTGCGGAGGAAAATTCCTTTGAGGAGCCAAGAGCCACAAGACACTCTATAATAAGTCCTGGGGGTGGAGGACCTACCAGGCAATCGCTCACTCATTCATTCAACAAACAGTCGTGGAGCGCCGCCTGCTGTATGCTCTGAGCTGAAGAGCCCGGGCCGGGGGGGGGGGGGGGGGGGGGGGGGGGGGGGGGGGGGGGGGCCCCGCGGGGGCGGGGGGTGGGAGGGGGGGGGGGGGGGGGGAGGTCTGGGAGTTCAGAGACCCCCGCCGTCCCTGTGGGTACCGAAAGGGAAACGCCTGGGGGCGGGGGCAGGGCGGAGAGTCCCTGCATTATCTTGCAGGCCTACGTCCTCCTCTCCTGCGCCTTCGAATTACGGAACTTTAAACTGCTGGGAATTTCAGATGAGGCAAGCAAGGCCTTGGTCCCAAAGTTATTGAAACAACCCCCACCCTCCCAAGAGATTTTAAAAAATTATTATTAGTAAGCCCCCCTCCCCCGCACGGCCGCGGCCCTCCGGGTGTTGCAACCCCGGCCTCTCGCCCAGCGTTGGCTGCCCGGCGTTTCCCAAAGACGCCTCCCGAGGGACCGCAGCTCCGGTGCCGCCCCGCGGGCCGCGGCGGCCTCGGGGTGGGGTGGCGGCGCGGGCGGCGGACGGGGCGGCCGAGGGAGCGCCCGGCACAGAGGGTGCCCCCGCCACCCCGAGCCCCGCGCCCGCCCCTGGGGCGCACAGCAGCCGGCGCGCGGGAGCCGGAGCCGGAGCCGGAGCCGCGGCCGAGGGGGCGGGGCGGGGCCGAGGGGGCGGGGCGGGCACGCCGGCCCCGCCCCCCGGCGCTTTCCTCTCGCCGCACTTTAAAGCCTTCGCCTGCTTTTTCTTCTTCGCACAGAAGTCGCGCTCGGGCTGCCCGCGCGCTCGCAGCAGGAACCAGGCTCCAGGCGCTGGCGCCGGGGCCGCGGGAGGAGGCGAGTTCGCTCCCTGCGGCGGGCGCGGCCCGGGCGCCCCGGCCTCCTCGGCCCCGGAGAGCGGCGGCGGCGGCGGCGGCGGCGGCCTCCCTGGCGCGGTAGGCAGCGCCGGGCACGGGAGACCGGGCGGGTGGGGGTCCGGACGGGGATCGCGGCACTCGGGGACCGAGTGGTGGGCGCGGGGCCGGGCGCTGGGGGCCTGGTGGGTGAGGGTCCCGCTGGGGACCCGCTAGGGGGCCGCGGGGAACCCTTCTCTCGCCACAGGTCCTGGCCGAGGGGGCCAGGGCGCCGCCCAGAGCCGCTGCGGCTGCGGGCGCCTTGCGGGTCGCGGCGGCCCGGGGGTCCCACCTGCGGGGGCGAGACAAGGCGGGGGTCCCGGCGGCCGCGACCACTGTCGCGCCCGGGGTTGAGCCTCGGCGGCTGCAGAGCCGGGGAGGGGACCCCGGGCGCGCGGCGGCCCCCACCGACTTCCAGGTGCCCCGGCGCCCCCGGGCTCCGTTCCCGCGGCTGTCCCCGCGGCCGAGGCGGGGGCGCTGACCTGCCCCTCCCACACGGGGGCAGCGCGACCCTGCTCCGCGAAGTTAGTTTCGCTTTTCCCGCCAGTCGGGAGCCGGATCTGCAGTGTGGCCCTACTGGTCCCCTCGGGGCTCCCCTGCCCTGCTCGCCGCGCCTCCCCCGGGGAGCCCGCCGGGGCGACACCCCGGGCGGCGCCTCCCTCTCCGCCATCCCGGAGCCGCCGCAGCTTCTCCCGGCAACCAGGGGGGAGCCGAGTGTTGTGTCAGCAGATCGATTGGAACAGAAAATCCAGAGCAGCCTGGGTCGGTCGGTGGCCCCGCGGGAAGGGTCAGCCCGCGGCCAGGGTGTGTGGGGACTCGGTAATTGTCCTGTTCGAGTTCAAGGCAAGGGCTCCTGGAATGCTCGCTGGCCCCTGGCGCGCGGGCTTGCCCTGATGGGAGACTGCAAGTGAGTGTGTGAGTGAGTGTGCGGCTGTGTGTGAGGGGTCTGGCGACCGAGTGTCTGTGTGTCTCTGAGCCTGCCTGTGTGGGTGTGCCTGAGCGAGTCAGGGTGCTGTGTCTGTGTGTCTGTGTCTGTGTGTGTCTCTGAGTGTTTCTGTGTGTCTGGGCATCAGTGAGTGCGTGCCTGGGGTGAGTGTGTGTGTGAGTGTGTATGGGGTGAGTGTGCATCTCTGCGAGTGT